>NW_028088140.1:8324091-8548742 GCF_014824575.4 Sturnira hondurensis
TGGCTGTTTCTTTCCCCCTTCTGGTACCCCTATAATCCGGATGTTGGAACGTTTAAAGATGTCCTGGAGGTTCCTAAGCCTCTCCTCATTTTTTTGAATTCTCATTTCTTCATTCCTTTCTGGTGGGATGTTTTGTTCTTCCTTCTGGTCCATTCCATTGATTTGAGTCCCAGTTTCCTTTCCATCGCTATTGGTTTCCTGGACATCTTCCTTCATTTCAATTAGTTTAGCCTTCATATGTTCCTCTAATTTGTGACTATGTTTCTCTAATTTGTGACTATGTTCCTCTAATTTGTGACTATAATCTACCAGTTCTGTGAGCATCCTGATAAATAGTGTCTTGAATTGTGCTTCTGAGAGGCTAGCAATTTCTCGGTCGCTTAGAGTTATTGGCTCTGGGACTTTGAGTTCTTCTTGCACCATCTTTTAGGCTGTTTGTGCCTGTTCCATAGCAGGATTGGAGCCCTAGGTATTCACCAGAGCCGGGCAGCTAAGTCGCTGGGTTGTGACGCTGTATGTGGGGGTGGGGTTAAAGAGGGACAATGGCTTCCCTCTGCCGCCTGCCACCGTGGCCCCCACCGGCACCACAGCCACCACCGTCACCAGGCCCACGCGTTTCGTTCCACTGCACGCGAGTGTGCCACCGCTGTCAGCCCTCCACCACTGGGTTCGCCCCCTGGGGCCTGCGTGGTCCATCTCACTGTGTGCGAATGTGCGACCGTGGTCAGTCTGCCCCGCACCACGACTGGTTCCGGGCTGCCTACGCACTTAGGTCAGGGGATCTGTCCTGCCCGACCCTGCTCCGCTGCTGGCTCTGCCTTTCTTACCGTCCCGTTGAACGGTTCGTAGTTGTCGGACTTCTGTATAATTCCGTTTTCTGGTCTTTGGGTGTGTCCTATTTCTCCAAACCTTTGTTGTATTCAAACCTGGTTGTGGAAGAAGGCACAGTGTTTCCACCTATGCCTCCATCTTGGCGGAAGTAGAAGTTTCAGTGTCTTAAAGATTACATACTATGATTATAAGGAAAATTAGTAAGAAATTAAAAACAAACAGACGACTAAAAATAATCCTATATTTGGAGATTTAAAGACGCATTTCAAAATAACTCCAGGATCAAATAAGAAATCATAATGAAAATTTGAAAATACTTAATGTTGATTAATAAGTCTAATATTGCATATTAGAATGTAGGGAACAAATTAAAATGTAGAGATAGTTAAAGGAAAATATATAACCTATATACCTGTATATTAGGAAAGAAGAAAGTCTGAATAGTAGCAAGGTAAATGAATTAAGAAGTTAGAATAAAATGATAACATTTTTAAAAGTAGAAGGGATATATTAATAAAGAGCAGAATTAACGGAACAAGAATATGAGATAAAATAAAGATGACTAAGAAAACTAAAAGTTGTTACTTTAAAAAGGTCGATGAAATTGAGAACTGCCAGCAATAATGACTAAGAAATAAAGAGAAAGGCACAAAAACAACATTAGAAGTAAGAAAGAGGATTTAATTATTTGTTATTGATTGAATTGTGTCTTTCCCAAAAGATGTGTTCAACCTCCATTACCTGTGAATGGAACCTTATTAGGAAACAGGATCTTTGCAGCTATAATCACCTGAAGACAGGCCATGAAAGTGGGCTCTGATCCACTGTGACTGCTGTCCTTCTGGAAGGAAAAGACCCAGTTATAGACACAGGGAGAACATTATGGAGACATAGAGGCAGCAACTGGAGTGATGTGCTCCAAGTCAAGAAACCCCAAAGACTGCCAACCGTCATCAGAAGTGAGGACGGAGGCCTGGGGTAGAGTCTCCCTCAGGGTCTCCAGAAGGTACCAACTCTCTTGACACCTTGATTTTAGATTTCTGCACTCCAGAACTGTGAGACAATAAATTCCTGTTGTTTTAAGGCACCCGGTTTCTGGTACTTTGTTATAGCAGCCCTTGTAGCAGGAATGAAAATATGAGCGAATATTATATCATCTATGGCCAATAAATTTGAAAACTTAAATAGAAAGGACAAATCGCCAACAAAATATTAATTGACAAAATGCACTCAAGAGGAAATGGAAAACCATTAAATCTGGGTGGTGAGCAGTTAACAATCTTCCTATGTAGAATATATCGATCCCAGGTGATTTTAGAGCTAATGATTTTAGCCAAACATTAAAGGAAAAGATCATTTCAGTATCATTTTAATTCTTCTATAGTGTAGGAGAAAAGAGAACATTTCTTAAGATGTCCTATGAGGCCAATATAACCTCGATACCCAAATCAGACATACTTGTTGGAGAAAAAATAATCACAGAACCATCCCACTAATGAGCATAGACGTAAAAATCCTAAATGCAACATTAACATATTTATGCTAGGCACGTAGAAAAAAGATAGTAAGTTGTGACCAAATTGGATTCATTCCATAAATGCAAAGCTGGCTTAGCTTTTTTTGTTAGGTGTCAAGACATAAAAATCAATGCTAATTAAGATAATTAGTACTGATGAAGGGACAGACAAATAGATCAATGGAAAAAGATGAAGTCCAGAAACCATGTCATACATTTTTAGAAACTTGATATATGACAGAACTGCCACTGAACATCAGTGGGGAAAGTATGACCCAATAAATGGTGTTGGGGCCATTGGTTATAATCCATATGAAACTGTATCTGCACCTGGCACCACACACACGTGCACACACTTCTAATTTAAATATGAAGGTCAAAAATTTAAGTCTTTTAAGAAAACATTAACAAGTGTCTTTATGAATTCAGGACTTGGGAGGAGTTTTAAACAATAAACAAAATTACAAAAACATAACAATGCAATGTTTTGGGAAATGGTAATTTTGGATATGGTAAAATGAAGAATTTCTGGCCATCAGAAATCATTGTTAAGAGAAAAAAGTACATACACACTATGTGTACACTATAGGTACATAATACCTATGCAATGAAAAAGGATTAGTATTCAGAATACCTAGAGAATTAATCAAATTATTAAGAAAAACACAATAGAAAAATGAGCAGAAGACACAAATAGGTATTTTCTAAGAAAGAAGAGCTGAGTAGCCAAAGAGCGTAAGAATGTCCAATTCCTCTAATACCAAGGGATGTGCACAATAAGACCACAACAGGTAGAATTTTAAGTTAAAATTCTGACAGTCCCATGTGTTGTAGGTAATGGGAAACTCCAGGGCACTGCTGCTGAGGCTGACAACTGGTCCAATTACCTTGAATCTTATTTAGTGAAAATGAAGATTCATATGCCCAGGGACCCAGTGATTCCATACATCGATTCAAACCCTGAGAAACTGTTGCACAGGTACACTATTAAACAAGTACAAGAATGTCCATAGAAACATACTTTTGAGGTAGCAGAAACCTAAAACAATCTATGTGTTAATCAAGAGTAGAATGATAAAAAGCTATGGTATAGACATATACAGGAATACTATACAGTCATGAAAATGAAGGGACTAGAGATATTAAACATCACATCAATGGATCCAAAATTATTGTTGTAAAAAAGTAAACGAAAACACATACACTATGAATGCACTTATTTAAATATAAAAAAAATTCTGATTTCAAGTCTTACTATAAAGTTACACCAGTAAAGACACTGTGGTTATGGCCTAGTATAGAATAGAAACATAGACCAATGAAGCAGAATAGTGAGTCCAGAAACAGACCCACACATAGTGTGGTCAACTCATTTTGACAAAAGTGCCAATGAAATTCAGTTGAGAAAGTATAGACTTTTTAATAAATGGTACAGGAACATTTGGGCATATATAGGAAAGGAAGAGTAGACCTGATCCACACTGCACACCACAAATAAAAACTACCTTGAAATAGGTCCTAGACCTACAGATAAAACCTATAACTTCTAGAAGAAAACAGGGAAAAATGTTTTTGACTTCAGGTAATGCAAAGATTCTTTTTAGGACACGAAAAGCATTAACCATAAAAGAAAAAAAAAACCTGACAAAATGGACTCCATCAAAACTAAAATCTTCTCCTCTAAGAGAGATACTGTTAGGAGAATAAAAAGATAAGTCACAGACTGAGAGAAATGTTTGCAAAATATATATTTGATAAGGTACCCAAAATAAAGGGGAAAATGCTCACAACATAATAATAAGAAAAACAAACAACCCAACAAAAAGTTAGCACCAAAGATTCCAACAAACATCTTCCCAAAGAAGAAATAGAAATTGCAAAACAAACAAACAAACAAAAAACTACACAGGAAAAGATGTTCTAGATCATTAATTATTAAGAATATGCAAATCCAACCACAACAAGATGCCACACAAACCTATTAGAGTGGTTAAAATAAAAACTGACAGTAGGAAATGTTGGTAAAGACACAGACCAGCTAGAACTCTTACACATTGTTGATAGGAATGCAAAGTGGCTACAGCAACTTTAGGAAATGGTTTGACCATTTCTTACAAAATTGAACATAGATTTATCATGTGACCCAAAATCCTACCCAAGAGAAATGAAAAGATATTTTTATACAAAAACTTGTGCACAAGTGTTATGGTTGTTATAATCATCAAGCACTGGAAACAACCCAATGATCAGTGGTGAATGAGAAACAAACTATGACATTGGAATGCAACTCAGCAATAACATGGAGTGAACTATTGACAGGTACCACAACTGGGATGAATCTCAAAAGCCTCACATTATGCAGAACAAAAGAAGCCAGGTTCCAAGGCTGCATCCTGTATGATTTTGTTTCTATGATGTTCTGGAACAGGCAGAGCTATAGGGCTGGGAAACAAATTAGCAGTTTCCAAGACCTCGGTGGTGGGGAGGGAACTACCCTCTTAGGGGCACAGGGAACTTTGCAGGGTGGAAAATGTCCTGCATCTGGATTATGCTTGTGGATACACAATTAGGTTTTTTCAAAATTCATAGGCACTAAACTATAAAGACTGAATTTTACTGCATATGAGTTGTACTTTTTCTGTCCTGATTTTTAAAGAAAAGAATGATAAATCACTTAGGGACACATCCAGAAATGGCAAAGCTATTTTTAAAGGCAGTTACTTTTCAGAGCCAGCAAGTTCAGCAGGATTTGGGAAAGGCACATGCATAGGTAACTGTGAAGGGTGGATGGGGAGCCACATCCACCCTTCTGTGTCTTAAGGTGGAAATGATAGGGACATCAGTTTTTAAAACAAGATTATATTATTTGGGAGAAAGAGATGAAATACCTTGATCTATTGGGTGGGAGTCATTCATTCAGCTTGGAGGGACTAAAGAATTGGGGATGACTGAAGGTGTGGAATCGCAAGCATAAAAGAGAAGGGGCTGGTTCTGTTAATTTTCTCCCCAGCAAAAGTCCCCAGCCTTCCGTGCAGAGCAGTTCCAGAGGTAGATGGGTATATACACACTCCCAGTGCCTTCCCCATCCTGCCCATGGAAGTGAAGAAGGCAACCAGTCACAGAGGGAGCCTCAGGCAGGTTACCATTCCAATCTCTCCCCAACTTTACCCACCAAACACAATTTGTTACCTAAACACATGCTAAAGAGGAAGGTCCTTAAAGACAGAAATGACATGAAGTAATAAAAAGAACATGAACTTTGGAGTTGGAACAAGTTTTGAGTCCAGGATGGTTTACTAAGTTAGTGCCCTTGGGCAAGTTAATGAGCTATTTGGAGTCTCTATTTCCTTACTTATAAGAATGGGCACATAATCATGCTTACCTAACTGGCAGGGCGTTGATGTATTCTAATGTGTTTTGAAATAGAGAAGTAGTCTGAAAACCCAGATGTAAGGGGCGGGAGGGTGGGCGCTTCCTGGGAAGACTAGTTAATGGTGCCACGGTGTCGGTCAGTATCTGGCCCTCCATCCTACTGCCCCAGCCCTGGGTCTGAGCAGGGTCCCAGGGTGGTCAAGACTGACCCACCATAACAGACAGCTGTGGACACTTGAATGCAACTGCTTGGGGCTGACATCCATTCTCTTCCTGAGGAGAGAGAATGAGGGAAATCAGATTCCAGTCATGTACCTGCTTGGTGAGAACAGAATGAAGAGCCCGAAGACACCAACAGTTACAAAATGAAAATCTGTAGTGGTGTCATGTGATGATCATTGGATGTGTCCACCTCCACAAGAAAGACAGCTGCACTCAGGACACAGTGTCTCCAAGCCAGGGCTCTAGAGTTTCTCGGGACTGCGTGTTTGGTGTTTCTGTGACTATCTCCTTCTTCTGACTGAGCACCTTTCCTATGGACAGCCCTTTAAATAAGTTCCAATGGAGGCTGGATGCCTACAAAACCGTTCTCTCTTTAAGGTAATGGCAAGTTCTGGTCTGAGGCATTGTCAGTTTATTTCATGGATTTTACTCTCTGAGAGCAGTTTTATTCCCCTCATTTCCAAATATCGGGGGGACAGAATAGATGGGAAAAGGGTACAACTCAATGTTCAGTGTACATGCCATGTACCCAGATATTTTCTTTTTTAATGTTATTTTTAAGATTTTATTTATTTATTTTTAGAGCAAGGGAGAAAGAGAGGGAGAGAAACATCAGTGTGAAAGAGAAATATCAGTCAGTTGCCTTTGGTATGTGCCCCGTCCAGGGGCTGAACACACAACCCAGGCATGTGCCCTGACTGGGAATTAAACTGGTAAACTTTCACTTTGCGGAATGATGCCCAACCCCACCCACCCACACTGGTCAGGGCCCACAGTATATTTATTCTTGATAAATGGTCTCTTTCCACATATATGAGGGATTCACTCATTCCTCCCCTAAGTTATTTATGGTGGCTTTGTGTGTGCATGTGTGTGTGTCCAGCACTGTGCAGGGTTTGGCACAATGCTGGTTCTTGATTGTGCTGCTGTAATGGTTTCTGTTGGTCGGGAGGAGACCACTGTATCCCCAGCAAAATGTTGCTGGGCATGGAGACATTTCTCCAGGACTTCTCTTAAGAGTGGGGAGGTAGTCATTAAGAACACAATCGTAATTTCATACTTTCCAACCAAATAAACTGGGACAATCACCCAGATACCGGGACCAAAGGGAATAAATGTCTGAGGGTGTTTGCTTACACCAGGCACTCTGTCACTTTCTTCACACACATATTTCACTGACTTGTGACAACACTGTGGAGGAGGTATTACTATGCTCACTTTATAGATAGCAGAACCAAGACTCAGATGGGTGAAAGAAAGTTTGCTTAGGCTCACACTGTCAGTGGCAGTGAATCTGGGATTCAAACTCAGGTCTGCTGAAAGCTGAAGCCCTTCATCTCTGCTCTCCACCCTGCCCAGAAACAGAGGCACCGGCAGCCTCTGGAACACTGTAGCCACAAGACAGCGCCCAAGCCCACTCCCCCTCTGCTTTTCCATATGTGATCTCATGACACCTGGTGTGAATTGTGACCTCTCATGGCCTACAGCATTGAGGCTGTCCCTTACTTGTCACTCTGGGCCCTCCCCAGTAAGACCCCCACACACTTCTGTACTCTCTCTGCCCCTAGACCACAGCTCCTGCCACACACAGTCTGCTTTCCTCAGAATCTCTCCGACTTACCACCCCCTTAACTGGCACCAAACATGTTCTCCGATTTTTCTTTTGGCTCAAGATGGTCACCAGGCACCATTCAAGAGCCTGCCAGAGTCCCACACTACAAGGCCACACCTCAGCAAGCGGCCCTGGGGCCAGGTCTTTCCCCAGACAGCCACCACGCCACACCACTCACCCCTGGCTCTTACCATTTGTTTGCTTTTCAAAGCCACAGGAAAAGAACTGGGGGGCAGAAAGGTGAGAATAAGCCTCAGCGTACCAGGTGACGCCCCTCCTCTAAGATCTGGGTGTACCGACTCTCTGTGCTGCTCCCTCCAACGCACTTCCTGCTGACCACACACCTAGCAGATGTCGGGAATGGCGTCTAAACTATTTGTACGTAGCATGTGCTGACCACACGGGAGATATCGCGTCTCAGATATGAATGGATGATTGAAATGAATAAACGAAGAATTCCTGAGAGATAAAGAGGACAGCTGACTACTACCAGTCGTTATAAAAGTGGGCGCGGTGCCTGAGTACTGGCGGGACTAGTGGGAAAGAGAAGAGGATTCAGTAGGTGTTCAGAGACAGTTGGGTGAAGATGCTAAACGCAACTTTGGGAGTCCGAGAGGGTTTGAATTGGAACTCTGCTACTTCACAGCCAGGCAACCTTGGCTAAGACACTTAAGCTCTCTGTGCTTTTACTCTGTTATCTGTAAGAAGAGGGTGAATACCTACCTAAAAGGGACATTATGATGATTAAATAAGACAATTTGCATAAGTGCCTGGCAGAGTGAATGCTCCATAAAAGATTTTTTTAAAGATTTTATTTATTTATTTATCTTTAGAGGGGAAGGAGAGAGGGAGAGAAACATCAATGTATGGTTGCCTTTCGTGCATCCCCTGCTGGGAACTGGCCTGCAGGGAACTGGCCTGCAACCTAGACATGTGCCCTGACTGGGAATCGAACCGCGATCCTATGGTTCGAAGGCCTGTGCTCAATCCACTGAGCTACACCAGCCAGGGCTTCATAAAAGATATTTTGTTATGATTAGAGAGGGAGAAGGGAAGGAAGAGGAGGTTGGAGGAAGACCGCATCTAGGGAGTTTGGAAATGTGTCTAGTGTCGTCCCCCCAGCCCTGTGACAGTCTCTTCACTGTCCTGGCAGAGACACCCTGGAGCCCCCAATTTGGTTATGGATCACTCCAGTTTGTGGAAGTGGCAGCAACATCTGTCTGCTGGGTGGTGGCAGGGGTGGAGCCTGGTGCTGGTGGGGTTCTTACTGGGAGGATGGATGATACTCTCGTCTGGGGAGGAAAGGGCAGTGGGTGCTGGGGCACTGCAACTGAACCGTTGGTTTATTTCAAGCTCGTGAGGCCTCCAACCATCTCTTCCCATAAGCCCCCCTGACATGAGGGCAGAGGAGCTGAACCCAGACCAGATGTTTCCTCTCCTTCACTACTAGTGCCTGTCTTGGGGACTCGGCAGGGGTGAGGGGAGGAGGAAGTAATGAAGGCATTAGGAGAGATGTCTTAATTGGAACCCCATCTTCTTCACCTGGAACCTGCAGGCTTGGAGCGTGTGCTCCCTGAAGTTCTCGGCAGCACCCAACGAATGCCAGTTGCATGGCCACACCTAAGGTCAAATCAGACCCAGGGCAGGGGGTGGGATGGCCCATTTCCTGGAGGAGCCCCTTGGGAGGGAAGTTGGAGGGTGGTAGGGAGCCATCTGCCTAACTCCGTGAAGAATAACTGGGGGAGGAGAGGACAAGAATAGCTCTTTGTTTCATCTGTACCACTTGCAGAAACAAACTACAAGGCAGAGATAGCTTGGAGAATTCCAGCAGCTCCCAGCTCTACTACCGGGATCTCTCTGGACATCAGTCTTTTTATCTGTAAAGCGGGGAGAATACTAACCCCTATCCAGATGACTGTACTCCCTCATTGGGAGGGCTCCATCAGTGGTAATTGTCATGACGGCACTCTACAAATGTGCAGGATCAGCGTGAGTGAGATTTCATAGGGCGTTGGCAGGACGGGAGATGTCGTTTACAGGCAGGGAAAGTACCTAAGTGCCCTTCCACCTGCTGTACTCACGGTAGGGGCCTCAGCTGTGGAGACAGGTGCACATCCTCCCAGATTATTCTGAAATCATTGTGGGTGCCCAGTAAGCACTTCTTGGCTAGAGCCTGAGAGAAACAACTGAAAGCTGCTTCGAGCTTAAAATCTCCTGCACCAATTAATCATCTCGGAGAGTTTGGTTTAATCTCCTTCCCTGAGATACATCTTTTTTCTCACGCAAGGGGCTGTGAGGCCCCAGCGAGTCAGAGACTGGGGCAAGCTGAGTTGGGCAGGCATTTTTTCTTGGTAATCATCCCAGTTTCTAATTCCAAAGGGAAAGGAGGTGCCTTCATCCCTCCCTAGATTCAAAAAGCCCAGCAAAGTGGGTGGTGGTGTCTTCTCAGAGCTGCTGAAAATGGAACAGATTGCCTCCAGATGTAGTGAGTGAGCTCCCTGTCAGAGGTGTTCAACAACACAGCACTGGGCTAAGTAAGCCTTTGTGTATACTATCTTAATCTTTGCAACAACCCTGTGAAGAGGGGACTATTATTGTATTATCATACTTACTTTACAGATAAGCAGATTGAGGCTTCGGGAGGGTAAGCAGCCTCAGGTTTCATAGCTAAATAGCACCTCTTAAAAGCTTGGAAGTCAGGCCGCTAGGGACAGGCAGGTCCTGCAAGAGGTACCACGTGGCCCTCCTGAGGTGAGGCCTGACTGGACAGCAGAGAATTTTCCCCCAAAGGACAAGCCCTGAGTTAAGTCCAGAGAAGCTGCCCTTGCATGAGCCTTGGTCACCCTCCCCCTATGACTGAGGGAGCTCATCTTCTATTCAGGCTGACTTGGCCATCTCAAGCTGGAAGGATTGGGTGTGGGGAATGGCTGGGGGAGGGGTGCAGCATGACCTGGGAACCAGAAGAAGACTGGAGGTCATACTTTTATTCTTTCATGATCGAAATACTGAATTTTGGGTGTGTGAGAGAGACAGAGAGAAAGAGAGACAGAGAGAGAGGTGGGGGTGGTGTTTTCAGGGAGGTAGAGTATTGCTTTTGTATGAGTCTCTTTTTTTCCCCTTTTTTCAGCAAACCACAGACTAAGCTACACATTCTTTGGCCATTTCCTGACTTTAGATTTTGTTGAGAGCTGGGAGGGCGGGGGAACTCAGAAAAAAAGAGTAGGGGTGAGGGAAGAAGTGAGACAGAAAGCAACACACACATACACACCCTCCACACAGCACTCCTGGCAATGAGGAAGTGAGACAGATCTTTTTCATGAATGGGCTTAACTCAGCCTTGCTGAACTTCCGCTCTCCATTCACCAGCATTCAAATTTCACCTTCTGACCATCCAAGGCAGCTGGCTGCTGGCCCAGGAACTAGCAGTTTGAGATCATCCCCCTGACCACAGGCAACAGTGTGCTTACAAAAACCTCCTTTTCTGAGCTGATAAATCCCAAATAATCAGGGTGTTTACAGGATACCAGGTTTGGGGGGCACTAACCCCATGGCTCCTTCCAGGGATATTGCTTGGTGGAAGGTGGCGGTGGAGAGGGGGTTGTTCAGAATTTGCGCAGGCAGTGTGTGCAGAGGAAATCCTCCCACCTAGGAGTTGCACCCTGGGAAGCGTCAAGGCCTGCCTTAAACTCACAGGAGACAAGCATCAGCATTTGGAGAGGACACTTAGAGCTCTTCCTGTGGGGGCTCTGGAGTAGTTAGCTGTGGCCCATGAGGCTTCCATTGTTTCATTTTGGATGTTAGTCAGTGGAGGAAGCTGCTGTCCCTTGAAAATCAGCCTGGAAGTTCTGGAGGGTTTGTCCAGGTAACAGAAAGACTGGTCGCAGGGTCTCAAGCAAGTCATTTAATTTTGCTGTGCTCCAGTTTCCCAGACAAAAGATACACCCCACCCTACCCTGGCAGTGGACCTGGGCCCCCAGGCACTCTCAGTAAAACCTTGCTGCTGTGATTTGGGGAGGAGAAAGAATGGCCCTGAAGCTCTGAGATTCCAGGAATGGTGGCTGCTACAGACTCTGAGTAGTGGCCTGGAAGAAGGGAGATACAGGGCTGGCCTGGCCTGGACACTGAAGAAGGAAATGTGGGGTGGGAGTCGGACGGGGGGACATCCTTGGGAGGCTGAGCCCCCTCTCTTTCTCTATTTCCCCCTTTCCTGCAGCCCCTTCTAGTGGAGGATTGAGAAGATAGAGAAAATGACATCCTCTTCCCGTTCCCACAGAGGCTCCCATGACCCCCACACTTGGGTGGGTTATGAGGTCCCCCAAACACCCATGTTTTAGAATCTTAGGGCCCAGAGGCAGGGGCATGGATGAGGTGAATTTGAGAGTGCCTCCCACTTTGGGGCCCAGAGTCTGCCCAAGGCTACGTCTAGGACAGGCCAGGAGAGCTGCATTCCACTCCGTGCAGCTGCTACGCTGCTGGACCCTGATCTGGGCACTGGGAATGGACTCGGAAATACCAGTGGGCTTGGTTGGGGCTGATTACTCACAGAAAAGGAATGACATCCATTTCACTGGACTTTCTAGGAACTTGCTTGCAGCTGGAGCATCTGGGTCCTAGGTCCTGTCTCCAGCACAGAGAAGCTGCTGAGCAGAGACCTGGTGCTGGAGAGGAAAAAGAGGCCTGGGTGACCAGGCCAGGGGACCCCAGGAGGGATCAGTGGGATTCCTTGTATGAAGTTGGACCCTGAGTCCTCCTCCCCTGGGTAACCAGAAGCAGCTCTCTCTACCCGTTTTCCTTGGTCTTCTCTCTTTCCTGTGCTTGGAAGGCAGAGAGGGCAGCAAAGGAGGACAGAATCCCTGCTGATGGCAGAACCCAGAGGCATGGGAATTAGCATAAGAGGTGTAGCTGTGATGGAGGAAATGCCACTGCTCCGAGATCAATAAAGGCTGCTCCGTCTCATTGGGTCTCACGCCTGACCCATGCACAGGTGCTATTATTGTGCCCTTTTTATGGATGAGACGACAAGCTCTTGTGAGATTAAGAAATTCTCCCAGATTACACAGCAGAGGGATGAGCTAGAGATAAAGTCCATCCTGCTCATTTACAAAGCACGTGGCTTTAGGTACGAGACTCTGTTTCATGTGTTCTTTATGAGTTCAACTTTTATGAGAGTGAGAGATGAAGCACTCCCTGAGGGGAAGAGTGATGTTTTTCTTTTCTCTATTTATCTCTACAATATACCTGGAACTCATTTTAATAAGCAGCCTCCAGAATATGCTGAGATGGTGGGGCCACATCACCTGCAGGGGCCTGAGAGCCACTCAGGAACATGTCCCTGCTATGGAGGCCCCTCTTCCAGGCCTGTGGACACACTTCTCTCACTGCTGCTCACTGCTTCTTTTTGTTCCTTTCCCACATCTACCATCTGCCTATTCATTGCTTTTTCTGCCTCATGGCCTTGCTGACCGCTTTCTCTGTGAGCGCCCGTGTATCCCTTAACCATTTATCTTTAGTACCGCTACTAGATGACCAG
The DNA here is from genome assembly GCF_014824575.4 of Sturnira hondurensis. Taxonomy (NCBI): domain Eukaryota; kingdom Metazoa; phylum Chordata; class Mammalia; order Chiroptera; family Phyllostomidae; genus Sturnira; species Sturnira hondurensis. Next base: position 8,337,175 of record NW_028088140.1, read on the forward strand.
TTTCGTCTCCTCTTCTCTCCTGTTCCATGTTTCTGGTTATGAAGAGCTTCTGTGACTCCTTCTCTCTGTGTCTCGAGGCCCTGGAGCCCCACACTCTCTGTCCCCTCAGAGTATCTCATGTTCAAATGCCCCACTGAAGGCTCTGACGCGTTAGTCACTATTTAATTGGGAGTTCCCCTTGGCCAGTCTCTAGCCCACAGGTGGCAAACACAAGGCCCACGGGCGGAACCCGGCCCTCCACCTTGTTTTATCTGGCCTGGCACCTTGTTTCTACCTGGTGGCAGCGCCGCTGAGCTCCTTGGCCCCTAGTTAAAGAGTAGTTACATTCATACAGTCCTAAAATTACACTCAGCCCTATGAAGGCAACCATAAGGCTGATGGAGCCCTGGTGAAAGTAAGTTTGACGCCCCTGCTAGCTTAATTTCCAGGTGGCTGGCATTCTAGAGGGGATCACAGGCGTCCATCTCAGGTCCAAGTTATGGTGGCCAGGGTGGCAGAGTATCAGGATACAAAGAAGATAGGCTCAGTTTTATAAACCCTGGCTTAAAAATGAGGGAGCAGAAGCTCAGAGAGGCTGAGCAACTTGCCCGAGGTCACACGTTTAGAAGACAGTAGAATCTAGAATCTAGATTAGTACACAAGTCATCTGTTTCCAAAGCCTGAGAATTTTCTACTAAATGTGCTACCTCGCAAAACAATGTAACTGTGTGTGGTGTTTGAGTGTGTGTGTGTATTGAGTGTAATGAGTCATATTTTAAATAATAGAAAAATTATAATTCATATTCTCAGGAGATATTCCTTTCAACCTGAAACTTCCATCATTCGGAATAAATACAGACATATCATAAGAGTGTTAAGGTTAAATAAAACCTTTAGCACTAAGCTCAACATAGAATTGTTTGATTGATGATAATATTATTAATAGTATTATAAATTAATAACATACTACCTACTACTACTTTTAAAAAGATGGAAACAGCCCTGGCTAGTGGGGCTCAAAGGACTGAGCACCAGGTTGCGGACTGAAAGGTCACCAGTTTGATTCTTGGTCAGAGCACACGCCTGAGTTGCAGGCCAGGTCCCCAGTTGGGGGCGTGCTAGAGGCAACCAATCTATGTTTCCCTCTCTTTCTCCTTCCTTTCCCTCTAAAATAAATAAATAAAATCTTTATTTAAAAAGAGGATGAAAACAATAGAACTGCTAGTAATAATGCTGCACAAACCCAGTTAGAACAAAACCGACACAAGGGTACTGGCCGTTGGGCTAAGAGACTGAACCCTGGTAGCACCAGCTGTTGTGTGCCCTGGGCAAGGCAGGGTCCCTCTGGGCTCAGTCAAATAAAGGGCTCATCCCTCGAATAGAGGCTTGGTCTAATTTGTCTCTATGGCTCCTTCCAGCTTCAACATCTACAAATTTAGGGATTTGGCTTTATAGCCTTGAAAAGGGCCTAAAAAATGTGGAAAGTAAGTCCTCTAGCACAGCCATGTTAATTCAAGGGAGAACCCCCAAAACCCAGAATTTATTTACAAAAAATTGTGTATTTACTCTTACATATTTAAACTTCAATCACCTTCAAAGTATTCCCCATATGATGCAATGCACTTATTGAGACCTTTTTCTACTGCTCAAAATAGTTTTTGAACTCATCAGTTTTGATGTCTTTCAGTGCTTCTGCTGTTTTTTTGTTTCACCTCTTCCACATCGGCAAAACAGTCACTGGGGCAAGATTAGATGAATAGCACCGGTGGGGCACAGGGATCAGGCCATTTTCAGTCAAAACTGCTGAGCACTCAGCATGGTGTGGGCAGGTGAGCTCATAAATCACCCATCATGAAATGGGCAAAGGTGTTGAAAGAGCCTTCCAACAAAATTCACTGAAGCAGAACATAGCCTCTCACAACAATGCCAGCTGGTAAGCTGATACAGATGGATTCCTAGAACACTCACCTAGCAGGGCAAGCCTGTACTACAAGGGGCCCACCCTCCAGAACACAATTCTGTTTTTGGGGGGTCCCCCCTCATAGACCTCTTTTGACCTAGCAGTTGAGGTGGCCCTATGAGGGCTTCAGGGACAATACAGAGAAGTTCTTATTACGATACTTAAAGACTTCCCACCAAACTGGTGGAACTTTAGGAATTAAAAAACTTCCTCTACAGTGGGGCTGACATACAAAGGTCATACCAATGGCCACGTTTAGTCTCTCTGGCCTCATCAGCTGGGCTCTATGAGCAGCAGAATTTCCATCCACTCAAGCAGCTGCTGATAGCTGCAGGGCCTGGGGTGGTCCCTGTTAACCTACCAGCTGCTTACACGGCGGCAGGAGGAGCTTCCTCTGGCTTCCTCTGGATGGCGGCTCTTCCGAGCATCACTGGAACAATGGCTGACTTCCATGACAAGTATGTGTCAAAACTGTTTTTTGAAAGCAGAAAATCATTTCAGGTTGACTTACAAGCTAGTCCAAATATATTCTCTGGAATATAAAACATGGTCATAAAGTGCCCAAAATAATGCCTCACACTAGCAAGTACTCAGTACACGCTAGCTCATTATTGTTAATACCAGATATAATGGAACAGGGAAATTAAACTAACTATGATATCCAACTCTACTAATTCTTCCAAGACTGGCTAATATTCCTTTTCCTCCAAGAATTCTTCCTGGACTCCTCAGCCTATATTCATTCATTCATTCATTCAGTAAACACTTGTCCAGTGCTTGGGGTTCTAGGTGTTAAGGATATCATGGTGAAAAAGAGTCAGTCTGTGCCTTTATAGACTTTGTAGTCTGGTGGGTAGAAATGTATTATAGACAGCTTATAAATTATACCTACTATATGCAAGACACAGTTTTAGGTACTGGAGATAACACTGCTGAACAAGACAAAGAGTCTTGGCTTAAACAGCTCTCCTTTTAGTGGAGAGACAATGAACAAATGGGTAAAAAAGTTTAGACATAGTAACTGTATGAAGAAAATGAAACAGGCATGTGCTCATGGTTAAGGGGAGTTGGAGCAGTGCTGTATTAACCAAAGAGGTCAGGTTTCAATAACTTCTAGAGAATGCAAATTGCAAAACAATGTCTGCACTAGCTGTCCTTTTCCATTTCGTTTTGGTAACCATCCCTCCTGTTTAAACATGGCTCAAATGCTGCCTTAAATATAGTAGCTGCCTCCTGTATTTGAGGGATTTATTAACTGACTTTAGCAGAGAATGGGGAAAAGGGCTCTTAAACTTGATTGAAGATGCTTCTGCAGCATTTCCATTTCAAAGGCCTTAAGAATCTCTGGGTTGTGGGAGCTGCGGCAGGTGAGAGGGGAGTGGTACAAAAGATCTTTAGCTGCATGATGACACTATAAAGAAGTACTAGAGCCCTGGCTGGGGTGGCTTAGTGGCAGTGGGTTGAGTGCCAGCCTCCCAACCAAAATGTTGCTGGTTTGATTCCCAGTCAGGGCACATGCCTGGGTATAGGCCAGGTCCCTAGTTGGGAGCATATGAGAGGCAAACAATTCATGTTTCTTTCACACATCAATGTTTCTCTCCTTTCTTTCTCCCTTTCTTCCCCTCTGTCTAAAAAGTAAATAAATAAAATGTTAAAAAAAAAAGTACTAGAATGTGAAGGCTGATTTCCAGTGGGAAACACTGCATGACATTACAGAGAGCTGGAAGCAAAACCTGGCTCCTTCCCAATCCTGCTGTCCAATAATCAGTCCGAACAGCACCATGGGGTCACTCTTGTATCAAGTGTTAACTGCAAGCCAGAACACCTTTCTTTTGAGTTTGAAGTTTACAGCGTCCTGGCAAGATAAAAGTGACAAATACGATTATCTCTGTTTGAGAATGAGGAAACAGAGAGAAAAAGGTCAAAAGTCTTATCCAAGGCCACCCAGCAAGCTGGGGGAGAAACCAGGAATAGGCAAGCTCTCCTGTTCTGCTCCTTTGTTCTTTCTGCCATGTGGCTCAGCAGTGCCACAGTTCCCCAGATCCACATGAAATATGCATCCATTCTTAACTCTTCTGTGCATTTAGAACAATTGTCTGACTTGGCGTTTTTCTTCCAAAAATGAACTTACCTTCTCTGACTCCCTAACCACCGCCTAACATTCCTTGTCTTCCACTCTAGGAAACAATGGTCACAGGCAGGGTGGAAAGTGGACATTCAGGGTTACCCTCAGCACAGCTGTCCTTAATTATGGAATGATTTGCAAGAACCCCCAAGTCCACCCCACTCGACACTGTTTCTGAGCCTCAGCAAGTGTTGACTGGAAAGGACAGCTATGGGGGGCCAGGCTGGTGGAGGCCTACCTCAGGTCCCAAGCCCATTTTCTGTCTTCCTCTCCTCGGTTTCTTTCCCTTCAGGAAGTTGCACACCAGCTAATGTGAGTGGGTGTTGCCCTGTGAACCTTTTGGAAGGAGGGCAATTTCCTATTCATCTACCCACCTCCTCACCGGTCTCCCTGCATCTGCTCTGTGTAGAGCAAGAGCAGAGTCGACTCTTTGTACATCGTTTGACAATCCAATGTGGAGTTGTTGTCAGCCACGACAGTTATAGTAACAGGGTGCAGCCAGGAGGGGGCCCCCAAAAAAGGATTTGGAATGGGGTCCAGAACTCAAGGTTTCCAGGAAATATTAAGATGTCCTCACCCTACCCCCCAAGGGACAAATGGAGCAGGGCCATTGAGAGCTGTTTCGTATAGCAACAGTTTTGCAGCTAATCTCTGGAATGGTCACTTAACATTTCTATAACCTTTACGTGGTTTCATAGATATGTTAAATGGCTGTGGCCATGCTTTGAGCCAGGGAGAAGGAAGTGGTTTCTACTCAGGATGTAACTGGGGGGCAGGTCCCCTGAGTTACAGTGCCTGCGTGGGAGCTTGGAGTTGATTGGCTCCACACCATGGGGCCACACCTGCCCAGTAAAGCTGGGAGGGTATGGGAGTGCTGGCAGGTATAACTGATTGTGGGAGGAGTCAGAAATGGGGCTGCAAAGGAGGACTGGCACGGGGATTTAAATGCAGATGTGGCAGCCATAGAGAGAGCCACGTGGTTTTGGGCAGAGTTAGGACCTCCTCTTGCCCAGGTGAAGAAGAAAGCCACATGCTTTTGGCAGAGTGAGGACCCCTGCAGCTTTGACAGAAGAGGCCCACATGGCTTTGGGATGCTCCCTTTGGCCACGTGGCCTGGGAGCAGGAGAGACTTTGCCTGGAAGAAGGGTGAAAGAACTCTGCCACAGTGGACCATGAGAAGGTGCCACATGACTTTGGAGTAATTGGAAATTCTGCCTGGACGGTGACCCACCAGATGATGGCAGCAACCTGAAACACGGATGTGTGCTCTTTTCCTGATTTATGGTACCCAGAGTTAGGACAGGGGGAGAAGGGAGCGTTGTGTGTGTAGGTAGATATCCTAGAGGACTTTGATATTTTAATGAAGACGTTAGGTCTGAATAGCATTAAATAAACATTTCATTTCCTTTTCACAAATCTCTGGCATTGAGAGATGTCTTTCCAATTGGCGGAGGACAATCGGGCCCAGTAGAGGGTTCGGACGGTATTAGTATACCATCCTCTGGAGTCCAGGCCCCTGTGTATCTGTTCGGTAACAGTTTTTTGGCATCCCTGGGTGGGCCAAATATTGCACTCCCCTTGGCCCTCTGTTCTGTAACATTATGTCAAGGAACATAAAGCCCAAAAATGAGAAAATGGGGTATAACAGGAACACCCGTGGGAGGAGCCCAGAACACCCAAAACCACAAGTCTGGACACTTAGATAAGGACTCCATTGGACAGTGATATGAGTGGGACTGCCACCCTTTGTGGATTCAGACCTTGGACGCTCGGGCTTAGCCCTTGGCCATACCATGGATCACACTCGGAGCCCGACAGACCTCCATTCCACCGGATGCGTGCTGCCACTATTGCCACTTGGCCTGAGGCAGGTGCCCACCTCTCCACCTGCGGGCATCACCAGTGCCTGGGACTGCATGCCGAGGACTTGTTCTGCCTGCTTCTATTGAGTAAAGTCCCCCTCTGTGTATAATCTGCATGACTCTACTGGCTTATTGGGGTTGTCTCTCTCCCAATCTGGCACTGTGGAAAGATACAACATGTCTGAATGACTCCTTTCTGAGATGCTCCCTTGCTCACGACATACTCTCAATCCACGTTGCTCCCATGTCCATTCAACAATCAATGTAGGCTGAGAAAACAGACCATCCCTGCTTGAAAGCCTTCAAACCCCCTTCCTTATCTGAGGATAAAGTCTCAACATGGTTTATAACCATCTGCATGATGTGGTTTCTCCTGCCTAGTGGGCCAGTATCACTTCAGATCCGCTCCTCTTCCCCATTCTGACTCCAACCCCCTCAGCTGTCTCGGGAGTGTGTACATGTTGTTTGCTGACCTGAAATGTCCCCCTCCTTTCCCCTATTGCCTTGCTTGAGTACCTCTTACGCTGCTTTCAGTATCAGTTCCTCAAATGGGATTGTAGCCCCTGTATATATATTTTTCATAGCACTTTTTCACTTCTTTAAGATAGTACCTATCACAGTTCTGCTTAAAAAAAAAAACTAATTGTTTAATTGTTCAGCAATTCTCCCCCTCTTCCCTTCCTCTTTCAGGTAATATGATCTTAGTCCCTAGAGCACTGCCCAACACTCCAGGCAAATTTGTTGAATGATTAAAGCTACCCTCATGCCCCAAGGGTTGGGAGGACATTTCAGACCATTGATTGAATCATGAGTCTCGATTAGTTACAGCGTTCCTGCCCCCTGTCTCCACTTCAGTTCAATGCCACTGTGCAGCAGGACTTGGTGACTCTGATGGGGGAAGGGCAATGCTTTCCATCGGAGGCAGCAGCCCCCACAGTGGTGAAATGCTCAGGCTCACCCTGAGCATGTTATTTAACTCTTCAAAACCTCTGCCTCTTCATCTGTGAATGGTAAGAATAATGCCCCTTCCCAGGAATGTTGTCACTATGAAATGAAATCAGGCACGTGAAAGCTGGTGCCCAACTACAGTGATGTTTCAATGAGTGTGAGCTGTTAGTACCCTAATCATTATCACAGAAGGTGAAATTTCCCCTACATTGCATTATGATTGATTTCTCCACAAGTCTGGTTCTACTTTGGGGCTTGCACAGAGTGTCTGACACGGTCCATGTGGCAGCCATTGGAGTCTGAAGACAGTATCTTGTTGACTATGACTCTTCTTGTCTCCAATTTACCACTGGATAGAAACTGTCTCACTTTCATGCCTCTCACAATCTAGGCTCCTGCTGGAAGGATTCCTCTGTCTATGTCCCCTCTCTTTTCAGGCCGTGCTAGAGACGAAGAAGGTGCTAGTTCAAACAGATCCAGGACCATGAGAATACAAGGAATTATCTTGTCTGTTGGACCCAGACATAGGAGTAAGGGGCTTTTTGGGCTATTTGGCAAACCTTCAGGAAAGTCCTCCATCACCAGATGGGAGCTGAAGGAACACAATATGGGCCACAGTCTGACCTCAGGCAAATTCCATCTCTTCCATCTACCACTTTTCTTTTTATCATATTTTGCTGTGTATAATGTGCAGTTTTGCCCAAATTTTTGAGGTAAAAATAATGATATGCATTATACATGGGTAGTCCTAATTCCATATCTGTGTTAAGTGTTTTAAATTCTTTTATTTATGTGTATGCATTAAAGTTGTAACTCTAGAAAGCAACAATGGTATCTGCATGCAAAATAATACCCCAGAATATAATAATCAGTTTTGTTTCTAGATATAAATAGATAAATAATTGAATTAAAACATTAAAACCAAAGATTTTTCCCCCTGAAAGTTTGGGCCAAAAATGTGAGTGCGCATTATACATGGCAAAATATGGTACCTCTTTTTTTTCTAAAGGATGTAACTCAGGTGCCCAGAGCCTGCATGCCACTTCAGCTTACACTTAGAATGTCCTATTGAAACAACCACTAAAGCTGTGTGCATCGATCCTCTTTTTAGAACTTAGCAGTTTTTGTTACATTCTTTCAAGTTCCTTTCTCTTCTGAGTTAATGTACCGAATTAGTTCATGCTAAAGTGTCAATGACTAACCTCAATTCCCCTTACTGCTTGCTATCCACAACACCCCCATCACCATCACTACCACACACAAAGGACTGAATAATTTTGGATTTCAGACGTAAATGGAAGGATCTGTGAGGGAGTTAATTTTGAGCAGGTGGAGATTTCACCCAAGGCTCAATTCATACTGTGTAGGTAGCTTCCTATTCTGCCTATGTATTGAGGCAACCAAACCTACAAATAATATCTGGTAGAAAGGAGGCTGTTCTGACAAGTCAGTTACTATGAAGACCGCCATCTACTGGCAAATGGTATCTGTCAGCCCTGTTGGTGAGCTCAGTAAGTTATTGCTACTGCATGGAGTTTCCTGATTGGATTGCCTGAGTAAAGAAAACCACTTGTCTCAGCCACTCCTTTTCTCTAATCTTCCTTTACTGTTTTTACTTTTTTACTTTGATTCTTTAATGTTCATGACATGTTACAGAGGCTTAGAGCTGGTAGGGATCTTTGGAGAGTATAGCTGTTGTAAGCCATTAACACTTTAACATAAATTAACCCATTTGACTGTCACTAGTCCAGAAATTGAACTGAAATTGCAAAGAGATGAAAAATTGGTTGTCTTTCTTCCTTGCTTCCTTCCTCCCTTCCTTTTATCTTTTCTTGTTCTTTTTTTCCTTCTTCTTGTCTTCTTCTCTTTCTCACACACACTTCTATCATCTTAGAATTAAAATGTAGAATGTGCCCCAGCTGGTGTGGCTCAGTGGATTCAGCACTGGCGTGTGAACCAAAGGGTCGCTGGTTTGATTTCCAGTCGGGGCACATGCATGGGTTGCAGGCCAGGTCCCTGTCTGGGGCTGTGTGACAGGCAACCACACATGGATGTTTCTCTCCCTCTCTTTCTCTTCCCCTTCATCTCTCTCTAAAAATAAATAAAATATTTTAAAAAGTAGATTGTAATGAGAACATCTGAACATTGATTTGGATTAAAAAATTAAAACTATGTGGGTTTTGTTTTTAGAACAGAGAATAAGTCTACTCTGGATGATTCATTTTACAATCATGAGAGCCTTTAATGATTAGGCTAAATTGTAGATGTCATTAAGAAATTAAATGTCTCTACAGTCTATAGTGTTAAACAGCTTGACATAAATAAAAATAAAGCATATGATAACATAAAATAATTTATAGACAAGCTTTGGTAAATGTGTATTGAGATGAAAAATATTTCAATTTATCTAACTCTAAGTACATCAAATTAAAAGGTGCCTCTAAGAAAACAAATAACAAGGATAATTAATAATAATTTGATGTGCCTTGGTAAGCATTTTAGGTGACTTCTCAGAAATGAATAAAGTTAATGACTGGATAATAGATACTTGTAAGTCAGATGTTTTCCAATTCTTAGCTTTCAACAATATCAGAAGAGGACCTAATCGAGTTGTCAGCTGATAGATTATTAAAAATAATTCTTGATGATAGAGCAGTATGTTATTTTTGGCATAGATCTTGGAAAGAGTTCAGAGAGTTAAATCATATTGCTATAATAAAACTCCTTTCAAACTTATTTATGTGAACAACATTTCCCAGCATTACTTTTATAAAAACGACAAGCAGGGTTAGAATGGATGCCGCTCCCTGTCTAATTCTAATAACAAGTGATATCATGCCTGGGTACAAAAGACAATTAAAAATAAAAGCCTTGTCCTTTTCACTGAAAGATAATTTTTAAGAAGATTTTATTTATTTATCTTTAGAGAGGAAGGGAAGGAGAGAGGGAGAGAAATATCACTGTGTGGTTGCCTCTCATGCGTCCCCTGCTGGGAACTGGCCTGCAACCCAGGCATGTGCCCTGACTGGGAATCGAACCGCAATCCTTTGGTTCACAGGCCCATGCTCAATCCACTGAGCTACACCAGCCAGGGCTGAAAGATAATTTTTAATTGAACTTTTTCAGAAAATAAGTTCACATGCAGTTGTAAGAAATAATACCCAGATACACTGTACACCCTTTACCCAGTGACAACCACTTGCAACTCTGGGCAGCACCAGGCCACAGCCAGGGTATGGGCAACACCTCCATCACTGAGACACCCCTCAGGTTGCCCTTAGACACCCACACCTACTTCCCTTTTGTCCTGTCCCTCCTTCAGCACCAATTTCTTCTCCATTGCTGCAATTTTTTCATATTAAGAATGTTATCGAATGGAATCTCACACTATATAACCCTCTGGGGTCGGCTTCTTTCATCTAGCAGTATTCTATGGAGATTCGGTTAGGTTGCTATTCGTATCAGTAGTTCGTTTCTTTTTATTACTCAGTGATATTCCATGGAATGGATGTACCTTGGTTTTTTAACCATTCACACAATGGAGGACATCGGGCTTGTTTCCAGTTGGGGTTTATTACAAATTAATCTGCCAAAAGGAGAAGGGTCTAGTTGAGGAACATACATAAAGGACCCAAGGACATGGACAACAGTGGGGAATAACTGTGGAGTCAGGTGTGGGGGGAAAGCAACAGGGGAAAAATTGGGACAACTGCAATGGAACAAAAATAATAACTGCATACATACATAAATAATAACGCTGCTACATTCTTGTGCAGCTCTTTGTGAGAACACAGATTTTCATGGCTCTGGGATAAATATCCAGGAGTGCAATTTCTGGGTCATGTAGTAGTTGCATATTTAATTAAAAAATAAATGACCAAGCTGTCTCCTGAAGTGGCTGTACCGTGTGTCATTTCCTCCAGCAGTATATGAGGGACCCTGTTTCTCTGCATCTTTGTCAGCATTGGCGGAACCCATTTTTTTACACATTTGGTTAGGCACTTCAAATTTTAGGATAGGCCTAGATGGAAGAGTTGCAAGAAGAGTACAGAGTTCCGTGAAAGAAATCAAGAAGTGACTGAGAAATCGGGTTCCTCCCTGTTTCCCCTGTTGTTAACACACTGAGGACCAGCAGCGACTCATTCCTTTCAGCTAAACTCCGGTTTATTCAGGTTTCAATAGTTGGTCCTCATTTAGGATCTCATCCAGGGCACCAAGTTGCTTTTATTGTCTGATCTCCTTAGCTTTTTCTGGTCCATAACAGTTTCTCAGACTTTTCTTGTTTTGGATGACATTAAGAATGTTGAGGCACGCTGGCCAGGTATTTTGTAGAATAGCCTTCATTTTGGGTTTGTTTTGTGTTTCTTCTCCCGGTCAGATGGGGGTAATGGGACTTGGGGAGGATGACCACCAAGGTGAAGTGCCATTCCCATCACATCATATCAAAGGCACATGCAGTCAGTGTGCCTGACGGTGTTAACCTTGGTCACCAGGTGAAGGGAATTTGCCAGATTCCTCCTCCTCTTCACTTTACTCTTCAGAAGCAAATTACAAGGGCATACCACCCTCAAGCTTGATCTCTTGAGGGAGGAGTACCTACAAAATTTGTTTGAATTCTTTTTTTTAATGCATTGTCTTTTTATTGGCACTTCTTTGTTTTAATTTATTTTTTTAATTTTAATTTTTATTTAATTCTTGTTCAAGTACAGTTTTCTGTCTTATATTCCCAGCCCTGCCCCCGTAGTGCTTCCCACCTCCATCCCATTTCCACCCCCCACCTTAGTTATTGTCCATGTGTCCTTTATACTTGTTCATGTGAGTCCATCCCCTTTTCCCCTATGATTCTCTCCCCTCTCCCCTCTGGACCCTGTCAGCCTGTTCCGTATTTGAGTGTCATTGGTCATATTTTGCTTGCTTGTTTGTTTTGTTGTTTAGATTCCTGTTAACGGTGAGATCATATGGTATTTGTCTTTCACCACCTGGCTTATTTCGCTCAGCATAATGCTTTCCAGTTCCATCCGTGATGTGACAAAGGGTAGGAGTTCCTTCTTCCTTTCTGCAGCATAGAATTCCATTGTGTAAATGTACCATAGCTTTTTGATCCAGTCATTTACTGATGGGCACCTAAGTTGCTTCCAACTCTTGGCTATCATAAATTGTGCTACTATGAACATCGGGGTGCATGGGTTCTTCTGGATTGGTGTTTCAGGGTTCTTAGGATATGCTCCTAGCAGTGGAATTGCTGGGTCAAAAGGCAAGTCCAATTTTAGTTTTCTTAGAAAATTCTATACTGTTTTCCATAGTGGTTGTACCAGTCTACAATCCCACCAACAGTGAACTAGGGTCCCCCTTTCCCCATGACCTCTCCAGCACTTGCTGTTTGTTTCTTTGTTTATGATAGCCATTCTGACTTGTGTAAAGTGGTATCTCATTGTGGTTTTAATTTGCATCTCTCGGATAGCTAGTGATATTGAGCATCTTTTCATGTGTCTCTGGATCCTGTATGTCCTCCTTGGAGAAATGTCTGTTCAAGTCCTTTGCCCATTTTTTAATGGGTTGCTTGTCTTCTTTGAGTGGAGTTGAGTGAGTTCTTTGTATATTTTGGAGATTAAACCTTTGTCTGAGGTATCATTGGCAAATATGTTTTCCCAAACAGTTGCTTCTCTTTTTATCTTGATACTGTTTTCCTTAGCCATGCAGAAGCTTTTAATTTTGATGAGATCCCATTTGTTTATTCTTTCCTTTATGTCCCTTGCTCTAGGGGATGTATCAATAAAAATATTGCTGCGTGGAATATCTGAGATTTTCTTGCCAATGCTCTCCTCTAGGGCTTTAATGGCTTCACGGCTTATATTCAAGTCTTTTATCCCCTTTGAATTAATTTTGGTGTATGGTGTAAGTTGGTGCTCGAGTTTCACAAGACAAGGTTGCCCACTTTCACCACTTCTATTCAATGTAGTATTAGAAGTTCTAGCCACAGCGATCAGACAAGAAAAGTAAATAAAAGGCATCCAAATCAGAAAGGAGGAAACAAAACTGGCATTGTTTGCAGATGACATGATAGTGTACATGGAAAACCCTATAGCCTCTACCAAAAAACTGCTCGAACTAATAAATGAATTTGGCAAAACAGCGGGATACAAAGTCAATATCTAGAAATCAAAGGCATTTTTGTATACCAACAATGAAACAGCAGAAGCAGAAATCAAGAAAAAAATCCCATTCGATATAGCAAAAACAAAAATAAAATATCTGGGAATAAACCTAACCAAGGAGGTTAAAGACCTATATGCAGAAAACTACACAACACTGAAGAAAGAAATCAAGGAAAACACAAACAAATGGAAACATATACTGTGTTCATGGATTGGAAGAATTAACATCATCAAAATGTCTATACTACCCAAAGCAATTTACAGATTCGATGCAATACCTATTAAAGTACCAAGGGCATATTTCATAGACATAGAACAAACACTTCAAAAATTTATATGGAACCATAAAAGACCCCGAATAGCAGCTGCAATGTTAAGAAAGAAGAACAAAGTAGGAGGGATCACAATACCTGATATCAAACTGTATTACAAGGCCACTGTAATCAAAGCAACCTGGTACTGGCATAAAAACAGGCACATAGACCAATGGAATAGAACAGAGAGCCCAGAAATAAACCCAACTCTCTACAGTCAATTAATATTCGACAAAGGGGGCAATAACATAAAATGGAGCACAGATAGCCTTTTCAACAAATGGTGTTGGGAGAACTGGACAGCTACATGCAAAAAAAAAAGAATTCTTCTTTAATGGCAGATTTAACTGCCCCCCCCCCCCAATTAATGAACATTATTTTTAGAGCAGTTTTAAGTCTTCTGGAAAACTGAGCACAGTATGGAAAGCTCACATTTATCTCATCTCTCCATCTTCTCCTCCCATCCAGCACAGATTTCCCTATTGTTAACATCTTGTTTTAATGTGATACATCTGTTACAACTGATGAATGAATACTGATACATAATTACTAATTAAAGCCCATACTTTACATTAGGATTTACTCTTTCTATTGTCTAGTTCCATGAGTTTCAACAAATGCATAATGTCAGGCATACCCATTACAGTATCAAAATACAGTACACAAAACAGTTTCATTGCCATAAAAATCCCAGTGCACCATCCCTCCTCCCCACCAATCCCTGGCAACCACAGATCTTTGTTACTGTTCCTATGGTTTTGCCCTTCCAAGAATGTCATATAGTTAGAATAGTTTCCCTGCTTTAACAATCTTCTGTGCTCCATCTATTCATTCCTTCCTCCCTCTAGGTTCTTGACACTGATCGTTTAACTGCCTCCATAGTTTTGCCTTTTCCAGAATGTGATATAGTTAGAATCATACAGTGTTTAGCCTTTTCAGATTGGTTTCTTTCACTTAGCAACATACTTTTTTGGTTCCTCCAAGTTCTTTCATGGCTGGATAGCTTATTTTAGTGTTCAATGATATTCCATTGTCTGGATGTACCACAATTTATCTACTTACCCATTGTAGGGTATTTGTTATTTGGCAATTATGAATAAAGCTGCTATAAACATTTCTGCAGTTTTGTCTGGACACATGTTTCCAACTCGTTGGGCTAAATACCAGAGTGTGATCAGTGGGTTATGTGGTAAGACTGTATTTAACTCTGTAAGAAGTTGCCAGACTATCTTACAAAGTGGCTGTGCCATTTTACATTTCCACCAGCAATGGATTTTTTATTCCTCTCTTCCCCAGCATTTGGTGAGGTCAGTGTGAGGACTTATTATTATAATAAGTATGTAGTACCTGTTTTTTAAAAATTTATAATTGCCTAATGACATATAATGTTGAGCATCTTTTCATGTGCTTATTTACAATTTGTATATCTTCTTTGGTGAGGTGTCTCTCTGATATTTTGCCAGCTTTATAACTGTATTTGTTTTCTTACTGTTGAGTTTTAAGAGTTCTTTGCATATTTTAGATAATAGACTTTTTTTTTTTAAAGAAAAAGACTATTTTTAGAGAGAAGAGAAGGGAGGGTGACAGAGAGGAAGAGAAACATTGGTGTGCAAGAGGTACATCGAACAGTTGCCTCTTGCATACACCCAACTGGGGACCTGCCCTGCATGTGCCTTGATTAGGAATGGAACCAGCGACCTTTTGGTTCACAGGCTAGTGCTCAAACCACTGAGCCACACCAGCCAGGTCTAGATTATAGACTTTTATCAGCTATGTGTTTGGCAAAGATTTTCTCCCAGTCTCTGACTTGTCTTTTTATTTTGTGAAGTATCTTTTATGGATTAAAAGCTTTTTAAAACTTTAACGAAGTCCAACTTATCAAATTTTTCTTTCATGAATCATGCTTTTGGTGTTATATCTAAAAGTCATGGCCAAATGCAATGTCATGTAAATTTTTTCCATGTTATCTTCTAGAAATTTTATAATTTTGCATTTTACATTTAGGTTCATGATTTATTTTGAGGTAATTATTGTGAACAGTATAATAATGTCTGTGTCTAGATTAAAATTTTCTTTTTGGATTTGGAAGTCCAGTTGTTCCCCACACTATTTGTTACAATACACTCCCTTTCCTCATCACATTGCCATTGGTCCTTAGTCAAAGATCAGCTTCCTATATTTTTGTGGGTCTATTTCTGAACTGTCTGCTCTCCTCCACTGATCTATTTGCCTCTATTTTCACCAATACCAAACTGTCTTGATCACCTTCAGTTTACAGTAAGTCTTCAAGTCGAGTAGCATCCATCTTCTGACTTTTTCTCCTTCAATATTGTGTTGGCTATCCTGGGTCTTTTGCCTTTCCTTATAAACTTTAGAATCTGTCTATTGATATTTACAGAATTTTCTGGGATTTTGACTGCATTGTGTTGGATCTATAGATTACTTGGGGCCCTGACCACATGGCTCAGTTGGTTAGATCATGGTCCTGATATGCCAAGCTTGCAAGTTTGATCCCCAGTAAAGGTGCACATGAGAATCAACCAATGAGAACATAAATGAGTGGAACAACAACTTAATGTTTCTCCCTATCTTCCATGCCCCCAAAAGAAAGATCATTTGGGAAGAATTTTCACATCTGAATATCGAGTTGTACTATTCAGGAAATAAAATGTCTCTCCATTTATTCAGATCTTTAATTTTTTCATCAGAGTTTTGCAGTTTTCCTTATATTAATCTCATACATTTTGTTAGTTTATACCTATGTGTATCATTTTGGGGGTGCTAATGTAAATGGTAGTAGGTTTATAATTTTTCTGAACTTCATTCATTCATTGCTTCTGTATATTAACCTTATATCCTGCAACCTGGCTATAATCATTTATTAATTCCAGAAGATTTTGGTTGTTCTTGCTGTTTTGTTGTTAATTCTCTGGGATTATCCACACATACAATCATATCATCTGCAAACAAATAAAGGCTTTATTTCTTCCTTCTTGATATGCATACCTTTTATTTTCTTTGTTTTATTGCATCAGCTAGGACTTCCAGCATGATACTAAATTGGAATGGTAAGAGAAGATATATTTGGATTACCGACTGAAGTATATTTTATTTTTACTATTTTGGTAAGTGTGTAATATCTTGTAGTTTTATTTGCATTTCCTTAGTGGCTATTCATATGAAATATATTCTCATATACTTATTTGTTATCTGTATGTTACCTTTGGTGAAATGCCTTTCCCCATTTTTAATTGGGTTGTTGGCTTTTTTATGTTAAGTTTTGAGAGTTCTTTATGCATTCAGGATACTAGTACTTTGTCAGTTTGCAAATATTTTTCTGTGTAGCTTGGCTTTTAGCCTCTTAGTAGAATCTTTTGCAGAGCAAAAGTTTTGAATTGTGATAAAGTCTAATTTATTAGATTTTCCCCCTGTAGATTATATTTTTGGTGCCAAGTCTAAGAATTCTTAGTCGTAGAGCCTGATGATTTTTTCTTATAAAAATAATTGTTTTAAATTCATATTTAAGTCTGTGATCCATTTTAAGTTAATTTCTTATATAAAGTGTTAGACTTATGTCTGTGGCTGTCCAATTGCTCCAGCAGCATTTGTAAGAAAAGCTATCATTCCTCCATTCTTTTGCTTTTTGTACCTCTGTCAAAAGAGGTTGGGGCTTCTGGCCAAGATGGAGGCGTAGGTGGAAACACTGTGCCTCCTTGCACAACCAAGTTTAAAGACAACAAAGTTTTAGTAACAAAAACGCAATAAAACACAGAAAACTGAACTGTATGGAAGTCCAACAACAATGAACCATTCAGCCAGACAGGGAAGACAGGCAGATTCAGTGGCTGGCAGGGCGGAGTCAGGCAAGAAAAAGGGGCAAGACTGACCAAAGCGCGCAGGTGTCGGTTGTCAGATCCCAGGTGTGGGGTGGCAATGGGCGGACCCAGTGAGGGTGCAGGGTGGCTGGCTGACCCCGGTCACACATTCACACTCAGATAAACCAGGCAAAGGAGCGAGCAGTGAGACAGACTGCACAGGCTAGGACCCCAGTGACAGGAATTAAAGCCTAAAAGCACCAATTGGAAAAACTTTAGGGGTCGAGGTGGTGGGAGAAGCTCCCAGGCTCACAGAGAGTTTGTTGGAGAGACCTACAGGGTCCTGGAGGGTGCACAGGCCCACACACCCAAGGGCCAGCGCCAGGGGGGCCTAGTTTGCTTGCAAAAAGCAGCAGAGGGGACGAAAATACAAGAGAGAGCTTGGAAAAAGTGCCATTGCCCCTCTCTGACCCCGTCTCTACATACAGCATCACAACCCAGCAAATGGGTCGCCCCTGCCCTGGTGAACACCAAAGGCTCTGCCTCTCATACATAACAGGTGCAAACAGATCAAAGCATTATGGCTCAAGAAGAACAGCTCAAAGCCCCAGAGCCAATAATTCTAAGCAACCAAGAGATAGCCAACATATCAGATGCACAGTTCAAAATACTGGTGATCAGGGTGCTCACAGAACTGGTTGATTTTAATCACAAATTAGAGGAACAAATGAAGACTAAAGTAATTGAAATGAAGGGAAATGCACAGGAAACCAATAGTGATGGAAAGGAAACTGGGACTCAAATCAATGGAGTGGACCAGAGGGAAGAAAAAAAATGTCCAAACAGAAAAGAATGAAGAAACAAGAATTCAAAAACATGAGGAGAGGCTTAGGAAACTCCAGACCGTCTTTAAACGTTCCAACATCCGAATTATAGGGGTACCAGAAGGGGAAGAGAAACAGCCACAAGTGGAAAACTTATTTGAACAAATAATAAAGGAGAACTTCCCCAGTCTGGCAAGGGAAATAGACTTCCAGGAAATCCAGGAAGCTCAGAGTCCCAAAGAAGTTGGACCCAAGGAGGAGCACACCAAGGTACATCATAATTACATTAGCCAAGATTAAAATGAAGGAGAGAATCCTATGAAGCAGCAAGAGATAAGGGGGCAGTCACCTACAAAGCAGTTCCCATCAGACTGTCAGCTGATTTCTCAAAAGAGACCTTACAGGCAAGAAGGGGCTGGAAAGAAGTATTCCAAGTCATGAAATCCGAAGACCTACAGCCAAGATTGCTCCATCCCGCAAAGCTTTCATTTAGAATGGAAGGGCACACAAAGTGCTTCTCAGATAAGTTCAAATTCCAGGAGTTCATCATCACCAAGCCCTTATATGAAATGTTCAAGGGACTTATATAAGAAAAAGAAGATAGAAAATATGAATAGTGAAAGGACAGCAAACTCACACCTAAAGCAAAAGCAAACTAAGAGGACAGCTAGATCAGGAGGGGAACCATAGAAATGAAGATCACATGGAAGGTTAGCAACAGGGGAGTGGGAGGAGGAAAAGGGGGGAGAAGATCCAGAGAATAAGTAGCATAAATGGTAGGTAGAAACTAGACAGTGGGGAGGGCAAGAATAGTATGGAAAATATAGAATCTAAAGAACTCGTGATATATGGACATAAACTAAGGGGGGGGATGGTGGGGGAGGGGTGTGCAGGGTGGAGGGGAATGAAAGGGGGGAAATGGGACAACTGTAATGGCATAATCAATAAAATATATTTTTAAAAAGGTGTTGGACATATTTGTGTGGGTGCATGCCTATTCTTTCACTAATAACATAGTCTTGATTATTGATTTACTGTCGTGATAACTCTTGAAATCAAACTGATTTTTTCCAATTTATTTTTTTTCAAAATCAACTGTGCTTGTTCCTTTGCATTTCCATATAAATTTTACAATAAATATTTCAAAAATAATTACCAAAATCTTGCTGGAGTTTTGATAAGAAGTATGTTTTACATGTGTATCAATTTTGGGAGAATTGACATATTTACTATGTTGAGTCTTTCAATACATAAAAATACAACATCTTTTCATTTAGGTGTGTAAATTCTATACATGTTTTGCTAGATTTATATGTTTCAGCTTTTTGAGCAACTGTGACATGGCAATATATTTTTAATTTTGGTGTCTACTCACTTATTGCCATTATATGGGACTATAACTGACTGATTTTTGTATATTTATCTATATACTGTGACCTTGCCAAGCTCACTTATTAGTTCTAGCATTCTATTGTAGATTCCTTGGGTTTTTTCTTCCTAGACAATCATATCATCTGCAAATACAGATAGCCACATGTTTTTCTGATCTATATATTTTGATTTCCTTTTCTTGTCTTGTTGTTGTGGCAAACACTTTCAGCACTGAAGTGCAAGCAGAGAGCCCTGTCTTGTTCCCAGTCTTAAAGAGAAAGCATTTTGTCTTTCATCTTTAAGTACATAATGTTAGCTCTAAGTTTTTTGTAGGTGTTCATCAAGTTGAGGAATTTCCTCTCTATATGCGCTGGGGCGGGGGGGGGGGAGTTTGGAAATTTTTACCATGAATGGATACTGAATTTTGTCAAATGCTTTTCCTGCATTGGTTGACATGATCACATAATTTTCTTCTTTAACTTTTTAATGACTGATTGATGGATTTTAAAATATTGAACCATGTTCTATCTCTGAAATAAATCCCACTTGCTTATGACATATAATTCTTATATTTTGGTGAATTGTTTGCTAATAATTTATTAAGAATTTTCTATATTTATGAGATTTATTGGCGTAAGTATTTTTTTCTTTTTCTACAGTCTTTGTCAGATTTTGGTATCATAACACTAGCTTCATAAAATGAAATGGATTGTGTTTTCTTCTCTTCTGTTTTCTAGAACAGCCTATATAGAATTCATGTTAATTCTTTTTTAAATGTTTGGTAAAATTCTTCAGTGAAACTGTCTGGGTCTGGAGATTTGGGAGGAAGAGTTGTAAAATTACAAATTCAATATTTTAATGGTTACAGCGTTCTTCAGATTATTTATTTCATATTGATGGAGATGAAATTTTTTAAGTTTGCATTATTTTTGAGTAATTAATCCAGTTCATCTAAATTGTCAAATTTATTAAGAGTAGGTTGTAGAATTCCTTTATTATCATTTGGTTTTATTCCAAGGTTTTACTCCTCATATTGTCTTTTCTCCATTTCTCTCCCCTTTGTCAGTCTTTCTGAAGGTTTGTCAATTTTACTGATCTTTCCAAAGAACAAGCTCTTTATTTCACAGATTTTCTCTATTGTTTCTGGTTTTAAAACATCATTGATTACGGCTCTTATCTTCATTATTTCCTTCCTTCCACTCACCCTGGTCTTATTTGCTCTTCAATTTCCAAGTTCTTGAGGTGGGAGATTTGGTTATTGGTGAGATGTTCCTCTTTTCTAATGTAAGCATTTAGTGCTACATATTTTCCTTTCAGCACTACTTAGCTGGTCTCAACACTATGTTGTATTTTTATTCCTATCAGTTCAATGTATTTTTGGATTTCCTTTGAGACTTCTCTTCCCAGGGATTATGTAGAAGTGTTTTGATATTTCCTATTATCTGTTATTAATTTCTAGCTTGATTCCACTGTTGTTGGAGAAAACAATCTTTATTATTTCAATTCTTTTAAATTTGTTGAGGTTTATGACCCAGGATATGGTCTTTATTGTTACTTATTATATTTAAAATTCTATTATCAAAATGTATATTTTGGGGGACTTCCACCAAGATGGAGGCATAGGTGGAAACACTGTGCCTTCTCCCACAACCAAGTTTGAATACAACAAAGGTTTGGAGAACAAAGACACAGCCAAAAAATAGAAAATTGAATTATATGGAAGTCCGACAACCACTAGTTGTTCAACGGGGACGGTAAGAGGGATGGAGCCAGCAGTGGAGCAGGGTCGGACAGGACAGATCCCCCGACCTAGGCGCGCAAGTGGCCTGGACCCAGTCAGAGTGTGGGGCAGACTGACTGCCGTCGCACATTCGCGCACAGTGAGACGGACCACGCAGGCCCCAGGGGGTGAGGGCTGACAGTGGTGGCACACTCACGTGAAGTGGGACGAAACGTGTGGACCCGGTGACGGTGGCAGTTGCAGCACCTGTGGGGGCCGTGGCAGGAGACAGCAGACGGAGCGCCATTGTTCCTCATTGACCCTGCCCCCACATACAACGTCACAACCCAGCGACTGAGTTGCCCTGCTCTGGTGAACACCTAGGGCTCCGATCCTGCTAAGGAACAGGCACGAACAGCCCAAAAGATGGTGCAAGAAGAACTCAAAGTCCCAGAGCCGATAACTCTAAGCGACCGAGAAATTGCCAGCCTCTTAGACGCACAGTTCAAGACACTGGTGATCAGGATGCTCACAGAACTGGTTGATTATAGTCACAAATTAGAGGAACATATGAAGGCTAAACTAATTGAAATGAAGGGAGATGTCCAGGAAACCAATAGCGATGGAAAGGAAACTGGGACTCAAATCAATGGAATCGACCAGAAGGAAGAACAAAACATCCCACCAGAAAGGAATGAAGAAATGAGAATTCAAAAAAATGAGGAGAGGCTTAGGAACCTCCAGGACATCTTTAAACGTTCCAACATCCGGATTATAGGGGTACCAGAAGGGGGAAAGAAACAGCCACGAGTGGAAAACTTATTTGAACAAATAATAAAGGAGAACTTCCCCAGTCTGGCAAAGGAAATAGACTTCCAGGAAATCCAGGAAGCTCAGAGAGTCCCAAAGAAGTTGGACCCAAGAAGGAACACACCAAGGCACATCATAATTACATTAGCCAAGACTAAAATGAAGGAGAGAATCCTAGAAGCAGCAAGGGATAAGGGGACAGTCACCTACAAAGGAGTACCCATCAGACTGTCAGCGGATTTCTCAAAAGAGACCTTACAGGCAAGAAGGGGCTGGAAAGAAGTATTCCAAGTCATGAAATCCAAAGACCTACAGCCAAGATTGCTTTATCCAGCAAAACTTTCATTTAGAATGGAAGGACAGATAAAGTGCTTCTCAGATAAGGTCAAGTTCAAGGAGTTCATCATCACCAAGCCTTTATTATATGAAATGGTAAAGGGACTTATTATATAAGAAAAAGAAGATGAAAAATATTAACAGTGAAAGGACAGCAAATTGACAGTTATTAACAACCACACCTAAAACAAAAGCAAACCAGGAGGACAGCTAGATCAGGAGTGTAACCATAGAAATGAAGAACACATGGAGGGTTAGCAACAGGGGAGTGGGAGGAGGAGAAGAGGGGAAAAGGTACAGAAAATAGCATAGATGGTAGGTAGAAAATAGATAAGGGGGAGGGCAAGAATAGTGGGGGAAATATAGAATCTAAAGAACTTGAGACACGTGGTTATAAACTAAGGGGGGGAGAATGGTGGGGAAGGGAGTGTGCTGGTGGAGGGGAATGAAGGGAGAGGGATAGAATAACTGTAATGGTATAATCAATAAAATATATTTTAAAAAAATAAAAATATTCACCCTTGAAAAAACAACAACAAAAAAATGTATATTTTGTATTGTGTTGATTCACTATGTACTAATGATTACCTAATACAGAATAATACTTTTGAAATTAAAACACAGTTATAGGAACTTTGAAAAATTATGTTTTTTGGGCAAATTTTTGTTTAAGAAGATTTCAAAAGGTGAAGTGAAGTAGAAATATGATATCAAAGAGAAAAGGAAACAAGGTAAATTTTCAAGCATAAGGAAGAATATGTTCATAAATTTTTAAATGAGTGATTTTTTTGCATCAAATAATTATGGTAACTATTTTCCATTGGATAGATGTAAAAGTGTGATTTAAGAATTTTTTTACCCTGGCTGGTGTAGCTCAATGGATTGAGCGCGGGCCTGCAAACCACATGATCACAGTTCGATTCCCAGTCAGGGCACATGCCTGGGTTGCAGGCCAGTTCCCAGCAGGGAACTCACCAGAGGCAACCATACATTGATGTTTCTCTCCTTCTTTCCTCCCCTTTCCCTCTAAAGATAAATAAATAAAATCTTTTAAAAAAACCTCTCCCAGTCAGGGCACATGCCTGGTTACAGGCCTGTTCCCCGCAGGGGTCAGTTCCCAGCAGGGGATGCACGAGAAGCAACCATACATTGATGTTTCTCTTCCTCTCTCCTTCCCTTCCCTCTAAAGATAAATAAATAAATTAAGAAAAAAACCTCTTCTTAAAAAAAAGAATTTTATTTTAAAATGCCAATATTGATAACTCTGAAATTACATACATTGTAACTACATATTGAAACTTTTGATGTGAGCTTTGGATGTTGAATTACAAAGGAAAGAGATATTATATAATTTATAAAATTTTGTGTGTGGTGGGGGAGTCCAGTACACAAGCAGTATCTGAAGACCCCTGTTCCAGAACACCATGTGGAGTGGAGAAGGTGTGGATGAAGACATAAGCATGTGGTCAATATGGTATACCTCTTAAGATCGGTGTTTACTCATTCATTCGACTAGCTGTGATTATAAAATGTCATTTATTATTATGTGCTTCTTCCTCTGTTAAGTGCTAGGGAGATGGGAGATACAGGTGGCTGATTCGAGGTCCCAGCCCTCAAGTAGGGCATCACTTGCCACGAAACAACCAGCAACACCACCATTCACTGGAGTGTCTGGGTCTCTCCCTGTTTTCCAGCCTTAGTTGCTGAAATTGGACAGTGGGTTGGGGTGCACAGGGGTATCTTTTTTTTTACACCTAGACCATGGAACCACATAGCCTCACCCTGCATCTCCTATATACTCTCATCTGCATCACATCTTCATCTGTGCTAATTAGCTCATATGGTGAGAGGAATCACAGGGCACAGGCTATAAGGACTTAGGCAAATTATAAGCACACAACGTAGTCACAGAAGTTCTGCTCAAGTTGGTTTACCACAAATGAAGTCTGGCTTCACAGGTCAGTCTTTTTCCACCTCAGGCCAGCCTGGCTTCTCCCCACTCCCACCACTGCTCCTTGAGGAAGAAAGATATGCAGTACAATACAGTGGAGAGGGGAGGGCTTGCTGAGAACCAGGGGACCAGGTTTTTGTCTCAACGATAACCCTCTGTCTCCTCAAATAAGTGACTCCTCTTTGCTGAGGAGGTTGAACTGGATGACTTAAGGGCCCGTTCATCCAAGGATTCTATGATTCTAGGCCTCTCCTGACTGAGTTCCACATGTAATCCCAAGTTTCAAATGCTCTTCTCATGATTTGGTAGTGTTCCTCACTCTGTCTTAAGTTCCTTGCACAGAGTCTTTTTTGTTCACTTCTTTCTTAGACCAAATTCTGCCAACTTACCGTTTCCTCCTGCTTACTTTCTTTGAGAGTATCAGTACTTCTTCATGTTCTCTCTCTTTCCTCTGGCTCCACCCTTAAGCTGCCTACCTGTCTGTCTGTCTCTTGATTTAGTTCACATTTCCTGTGTCTGAGATGCCATTCTGGTGTCAGAGTCAGCCTGGCACCTTCTAATTCCTGGATCATTGGCTCATGAATGTGGACCACATCCACAGAATAGCATCCAAGGAAAAAGGCACCTGCACCTGGGATGGCTGAGCACTGCTCCACCACACCTGAAGAATGGTGCTTCTTTCCCATGCAGAGGAGAGCTTGGGACCCCAGAGGTTGCAGCCCTATTGAAGCCTCTCGAAAAACAAAACAAAACAAAACAAAAAACACCTGGTTTCCCCAGGTAACTAGGATTAGTCTTTAAACCTGGCACTCAAGGAACATAGCAGATAGTCCAGATAATCTAAAACGAAGTGGAATTTAAATATTCTACCTTTCATCTCTATAAGCCATCAAAATATCTGGGAACCATCTAAACACATTAGTGTTTCTCAGAACTAAACTTGGGACAAGCAGATACTCTGTGCCTTCTGGAGTGATGCAACAGACAGTACTCTGCCCCATCCATGTGGTCTTCTTTCTCAAAAATGAACCTCTTCAAGCCTACAAGTCTACAGCTTTACAGGAGCCACAGGGGATGGAAGAATGAGCTAAGTACTGCACAGCGAATCGCCCAGCAAATCCAGACTGTGACATGCTCTGCTCAACAATGGAGGCAGCTCCTAAAGGAGAAAGAAGATTCTAAGTTCAGAGGCCCAGGAGACATAGAAGCACATGTGGTATGTGGATCCTAATTGGATTCATGTTTAAATAAGCCAATTGGATAAAAGGCATTTTTCGAGACAGGAGAAATTTGAGTTGAACTGGTGATGCTAGGTGATATTAAGACACTTATTATGTTAGGTATTTGGTTCTGTGATTCTGTAGGAAATCCCTCCTTCCACTCTCCTTCCCCCTTTTCAGAGAGAGCTACATATGGAAGTATTTAGGAGCAAAATGACACAATGTCAGGAATTTTCTTTAAAGTGCTATAGAAAAAAGAAAGAAAGAGAGAAAGAAAGAAAGAAAGAAAGAAAGAAAGAAAGAAAGAAAGAGAGAGAGAGAAGGGAGAAATGGCCAGATGAAGTAAGTGTGGCAAAATGTTGTGATTGTTGAACTGGGGGGATGGAAATCCATTTCCCATTCTGTGACTTTTCTGTATGATTAAACATTTTTGATATTAAAAAAACTGAAAAAATAAAAAGACCTGGGAAATGCCAGTGTTTTGCTGTCCAAGTGATATATGACTCTTTGTGGAGCCCATCATTGCCTCTAGGTGTTTAGTGTTAAGGTGAAGAACAGAGCTGTGGGGTCAGGCAGGACCGGACTGAAACCCTCGCTTTGCCACTTACCAGCTGGGTAATCTTAGCTCATTTGAAGTCTCTGAACCTCATTTCTTTATGTGGTTGCTGTGAGAGTAAATAAAATAATACATGTAAAGTGCTCAGCAAAATAAATATTTAGTAAATAGTTTAAATAGAAGCTATTAATATTGTTAACCCAAAGGCATCAGCCCTGGCTGGTATACAGCTCAGTGGATTGAGCATGTGCCTGAGAACCAAAGGGTTGCCAGTTCGATTCCCAGTCAGGGCACGTGCCTGGGTTGCAGGCCAGGTTCCCAGTATGGAGCACACAAGAGGCAACCACACACTGCTGTTTCTCTTCCTCTCTTTCTCCTTCCCTTCCCCTCTCTCTAAAAATAAATAAATAAAATCCTAAAAAAATCCCACTAAAGTCATCAGAGAAATCCTTTGTCAGCCCACTTATCCTAGGTTAGATTCAGAAAAATAGGAATTCAGAGAAGAATCAGGAAGAAATGTGGAACAAGTGGGCCACACTCTCAGTGTGTACAAGACTCTGAATTCCCAAGGATAAAGCAATGACTGCAGAGGCCTCATTAATCTTCGTGGCCAAGCCAGGGAGGGAAGGTGCCTGGGCAAACCACAGATAACTGCACCAATGAGAGCTCTGGGGGCAGGGAGACATGGGTCCAGGAAGAAGACTCAGGTTTGCCTCCCAGTTTGTGCTGCACCCACTAGGAGCATTAGTTGCTAGGGAGAATCTAAATATATATAGTGTGTTGTTGGAATGTTTCCTTCTGACAGCCGCTGAGCATTTTCTCTCATGGAGCTCATATTCCCCACTGGAAAGTGAAATTGTTTACAGGCTCCCAAGGGAAGCAAGAGCCCCGGATTCATTTTTCCCTAGAGAAAGCATGTTTGCTGGAAATTAGAGAAGGTAATTGGAGAGGACTAGGGAAGAAAGGGACCTGCAGGGGTCATTTAGTCCATCCTCCAGCCTCTAGGCAGGAGTGAAACTAACCCGTTCCAGATGGCAATTGTCCCTGTCTGCTGAAGACCACCAGGAGAGACCCTCGAAGCTTGACTCAGCAGCTCATTCCAGAGGAGGCTGAGTGCACAGACGTTTTGGTCTAATCTCAGCCCGTCACAACTGTCATTGGGTCTTGAATGAGTCATTTGTCTTAGACCCCAGTTTTCTGATTTATAAAACGAGGGAGGCTAGCTGGTACTGTCTTGTTGCTCTGAGATTAAATCCCATACAAAATGAGAAAAAGCTTTATGACCAGGAAGGGGCCAGTTTGTAAAAGGCCTGACAGCATTCCATTGCCAGCTCCTTAAGGAAGTTTAAAGAATCTTTTAGAGCTGATCCAAATGGTAGCTTATCCTCACTGTTCCCCCTTTGCTTATGAAATACAATGGGAGGTGGTAATAGTGCCTCAGAGAAAAAACTCCCACTGGTTCCACAAAAATAGTGCATTGGTACCGTTTGCCCAGAACCAAAGGAGTCCTCTGGTAGTGATGAAATTCCCAGAGGCATTGTTATTAGGGGAGCAACAGTGATTTTAAAGAACTCAGCAGCCACACTAGGTTACCAGCTACATTGTGTTGTCTGGGGAGCTGAGGAAGTCAGCTGAGTCAAGAGCCGAAGCCTAGAAATTGAGGCCCAGAGAAGTTCAAAAACCACAGCAACTAAGGATGGAAGGGGACTAGAACCAGAACTATTCTGATTTACTGACTGCCTGCTCTGTACCAGACACTGGTAGTAGCTGTGAAAAAGGTGCTCCAACTGTCATGAAACTTAGAGGCTGACAGGGAAGACACATTTAACAGACAGTAAGTGTTGCAGAGGAGAAGCATAGGGGGCTAAGAGCATGTGAAAAGGCAATGCGACCCACCAGTCCTTCCAAGGTCTTCAGTCACAGGGGAAGCTGGACACTGAAGCAAAGTCAGTGTGACATGTACAACCAGCATTCGGCACTTGGCCCTTGGCTCTCATCACACTTGGGCTCCTGTCATCCCCTCTACTGTTATTCAACTCTGGTGCCTTTTAAATTTAATTTTTACTGAAGTGAAATTCACACAATACACATGCAATCATTTTAAAGTGAGTAATTCAGTGACAGTTAGCACATTCATAATATTGTACAACCACCACTTCTGTGAAGTTTCCAAACATTTTCATCACCCCCAAGTAAAACCCCATACCAACAAGCAGTTACTCCCCATTTCTCCTTGGCTCCTGGCACTGGCAGCCACCAATCTGCTTTCTGTTTCTATAAAATTGCCTGTTCTGGATAGTCCAGGCAGGTGGAATCATGCACTATGTGACCTTTTGTGTCTGGCTTCTTTCACTTAGCATGTTTTTGAGGTTCATGTATGTTGTAGTATGTATCAGTACTTCATTCCTCTCCATAGTTGAATAATAACTCTAGTATTTTTGTAAAGGTTAACAAATGGGTGTTCTAGAAAGAGCACTGGACTTAGGAAAGAGAAACCTGGCTCTACCAAACACCAGTCCTTACTCTGAATCTCAACTTTGTCATCTATGAATTAAGTGTTAATAATACTAACCCAAATCACCTTGTAGAATGCCTGGGAGATACAAGCAGACATAATTATAAATAGTAAAACATGTTCCAAATGTAACTGTTGGAAACTACTAGTAGTAACCATTAATGAATGTCTCATGTATATATCCTTTCTCCACTATGTTTTAAGTTCCTTGTAGATAATGACTATGTTGTACCCATTTCTACCCTCGCAACACTTAGAATTATGCCCATCACTTATTGGCTGTCCAATGAACGTCTCTTGGGTAGATAACTATTAGAATAAATGAATGGACTACATACTACTTGATCTGTGAGGGAAACTGCTTTCTTCTAGGTCACTCAATCAATATTCATGGAAGAAAGGAAGAAAGGAAGGAAGGAAGGAAGGAAGGGAGGGAGGGGTGGAGAGAAAGCATCACCATCTGGCCTGGAATTACAAGCCTCTCCCTTCCCTCTCTGTACCTGTGCATTAGTCCTATCTTGGCCTAATGGCTCAAGGGGATTAACTCTTAAAATTAGCAATGGTATCAAGGAAACAGACTTTAGGTCTGGAAATAATGCCCTAGGCAAAGGAAAGTAGGGGTTCTGAGACCATGTACTTCTGGACAGCATCTGTACCAATTGTTCGGGTCCCAAAGATGATCAAGGATGGACAAGGACTAAAGATGGAAGCTCAGATGCCTCACTTAATAAATGATCCAACCTAACTGAGCCTCATTGGAGCTGGCCAGGAAGAAGCAGAGATGCACAGGAGCAGCCCTTGTCATCAACAAAGGCCTTGTCCCCACCCTTGAGTTATGAGATAAGCCAGAAGGAAAAAGTAATCCCAATACAAAAATACTCATTAATGAACTGACCTTTTTTAGAGTGGTTCACCATCAAATATTACTATTTACTACAAATGTGTCTTCACAAAATTAAGTTGCAAACCTTGCAAGAGATATCAAATCTGCCCAGGTGGATGAAAGTAATCTTGGAGAACTATTCAAGTCACAGGGAGAGCCACCACCCAGAGAGGCCCTGGGCAGCAGAGTCAGCGAGTGAACAGCACTTAGGGCAGAACCCACAAAGAGGGTGCTGGGCTTGGAGGGGGGGTAGGTTTTAGTATTAAAGGATTAAGGAAGAGCCCTTGAGATAAGTGATGGAGGGACTCTCTATACAACTGGGTTTTGAAAAGCAACATTAATTAAAAGATGTCTTTCGGGACTTCTGCCAAGATGGAGGCATAGGTGGAAACATTGTGCCTTCTCCCACAACCACGTGTGAATACAACAAAGGTTTAGTAAACAAAGACACAGTCAAAGAACAGCCAATTGAACTATATGGAAGTCTGACAACAACGAACCGTTCAACTGGGACCAGTAAGACGGGTGGAGAGAGCAGTGGAGCAGGGTCGGGCAGGAAAGATCCCCCCCGCCCCCCGACCCAGGCACGCAGGCAGCGCAGACCCAGTCAGGGTGCAGGCAGACTGACCGTGGTTGCACATTCGCGCCCAGTGGGATGGAACGCGTGGGCCCCGGTGACGGTGGCAGCTGCAGCGGCAGGCGGCAGATGGGACCGCCATTGCTCCTCTTTGATCCCATCCCCAGATATAGTGTCACAACCCAGTGACTGAGTTGTCCTGCTCTGGTGAACACCTAGGGCTCTGCTCCTCATACATAAACAGGCATGAACAGTCCAAAAGATGGCTCAAGAAGAACTCACAGCCCCAGAGCCAATAACTCTAAGCAACCAAGAAATAGCCAATCTTTCAGATGCACAGTTCAAAACACTGGTTTTCAGGATGCTCACAGAACTGGTTGATTTTAGTCACAAATTAGAGGAACAAATGAAGGCTAAACTAATTGAAGTGAAGGGAAATGCACAGGAAACCCATAGTGATGGAAAGGAAACTGGGACTCAAATCAATGGAGTGGACCAGAAGGAAGAAAAAAATGTCCAAACAGAAAAATATGAAGAAACAAGAATTCAAAAAAATGAGGAGAGGCTTAGGAACCTCCAGGACATCTTTAAATGTTCCAACATCCGGATTATAGGGGTACCAGAAGGGGGAAAGAAACAGCCACGAGTGGAAAACTTATTTGAACAAATAATAAAGGAGAACTTCCCCAATCTGGCAAAGGAAATAGACTTCTAGGAAGTCCAGGAAGCTCAGAGAGTGCCAAAGAAGCTGGACCCAAGAAGGAACATCATAACTACATTAGCCAAGATTAAAATGAAGGAGAGAATCCTAGAAGCAGCAAGAGATAAGGGGGCAGTCACCTACAAAGGAGATCCCATCAGACTGCCAGCAGATTTTTCAAAAGAGACCTTACAGGCAAGAAGGGGCTGGAAAGAAGTATTCCAAGTCATGAAATCCAAAGACCTACAGCCAAGATTGCCCCATCCAGCAAAGCTCTCATTTAGAATGGAAGGACAGATAAAGTGCTTCTCAGATAAGATCAAATTCAAGGAGTTCATCATCACCAAGCTCTTATTATATGAAATACTAAAGGGACTTATCTAAGAAAAAGAAGATAAAAATATAAACAGTGAAAGGACAGCAAATTGACAGTTATTAACAACCACACCTAAAACAAAAGCAAACCAAGAGGACAGCTAGATCAGGAGGGGAACCATAGAAATGAAGATCACATGGAGGGTTAGCAACAGGGGAGTGGGAGGAGGAGAAGGTACAGAAAATAGCATAGACAGTAGGTAGAAAATAGATAGGGGGGAGGGCAAGAATAGTATGGGAAATATAGAATCTAAAGTACTTGAGACACATGGTCATAAACTAAGGGGGGCAAGGGTGGGGGAGAGGTGTGCAGGGTAGAGGGGAATGAACGGGGGGGATAGAACAACTGTAATGGTATAATCAATAAAATATATATATATTAAATAAAAAATTTAAAAAGATGTCTTTCAGTGCCATCATGAAATTGTGCAAGAAAAAGTATGCCCAACAAACTCATTTTTTATTATTTTTTCTAAGATTTTTACATATTACATCAACTATAATTCACATTTCATTCAGTGCATACTTTCATAATCTGTAATGTAACTTTTCATGTTTTTTAGCTGCTAATTATAAAATCTCAGGGTTTATTGTTAGTGGCACTTTTCCTGTTCTAATTATGCTTTGTGACAAGAAGCCCCTGGTAGACTTTTTATTTACAGATGGGAACTGTTGGGGACTGCTACAATTTGGAATTCACTGTAGTTTATGCATGCAGTCCTGAATTGATTAGGAGACCTGGACTGTATTCCAGTTCCACTTTCACTTTACTGCATGACTTTGGCAAAGCTGCTTAATGTCTTTTTATACCAGCTTCCAAGTCTGCAAAACTTAGGATAACTATCCCTGCTTTCCTTCTACTCCACAGGAGTCTCAGTGGGACAATATTAGGATCCTTATGAAAGTAAACAGTTGTCTCCAGGGAAAGGATGATGCTACTACTTACTTAGTCAATTCTCAATTCCTTATGCTACCCAAAGGAAAGGAAAACTCCAAACAATAGATGATCTAAACATGCTTTCTATTACTTTTGGTATCATTATAATACATGAACTTCAAGGTTTCCTTCAGCACTGCAATTCATTGCATGTTTTCACAGAAATTCATTTTCCTGACTACAGTTTACACTCAGAGCAACTTTATAATTCCACTTTCTAAGCACACTCCCACTGATGGAGTGGTGAAGAAGCCTGGGAGCCTGTTGGACTAGGGCTGCTGTGAATGATTTACGTACTGACTCTCAAGGGTTCACAGGAAACTCGAGGAAGTATTGCTATTACTCTATCATTCACTTTGACCCATAACATGCTGTGAGGTCGGAGATGCTGGAATCTTCTTCCTATTTGAGATAAGGAAATTGAGGCAGCCACAGAATGTGGGACTATCGAAACCATTTTCTCACCCTGGGCTTTGATCTGCAGTCTCTCTATCCCTAGCCTTTCCCACCTAGCAGCACTTCCTCCTTTGCAAGATTACAGGAAAGAAACTGAAACCAGCCAGGGTCTGACCACTGACCTGCAGCATTTTGGCACTGTATGGGGGAGCAGGGGGAGCAGGGGAAGCAGGGGAGGCACTGACATCCGGGGCACAGGGGTGCCAGGCAAAGGGAGGAGGTCACTCAGGGCCTTGGGCAGTTTCTCTGGAGCTATGAGCTGAGCTCCACCCCAAGCCCACGGTCTCAAGCCCTTTCCTCTTAATTGTAGTTTTATGAGATTTGGGAGGAAAATGACATCCAGCTGGTCTGGATTTCTCAGCACATGAGATCCAGGCGTGTTTTGTAAGCTCTCTTGGATGACCATTCTGCTATTAGGAATCAACTGAGGCCCTTTTCCTTCCCTGGAGGAAGTGACATTCTACCAGCTGTCCCAGTCCCGAGGTGGAAGGGAGTGCCTGGAGGAAGTGTAAAAGGGGCAGCAGGAAGCCTGAGCTGTTACAGAGCCAGGACTGGGCTCTTAGAGTTCCTTCTGCTGGCTGGGCATTCTTCTCAGAGCAAGATTTATAGACCAGAGAAGTCATTCTTATCTTTGTGTCAACTATTTGGCAGACAGGTCACCCCAGATTTGGGAAACTGAGGCATAAGAAAGGAGTCACTGGAGGTGCAGCACAGGTTTAGGAGCCCATAGAACAAGCACTGACTCCAGGTGTGTCGGCTTGAGCAGTGCTGGTTCCCACAAAGCTTCCATCAACAGGCTTCAAACCTTAGTTATGGGTAACATTGGGAAATTACTAAATTACCATGGAACTTAACTTTGCTCATTGTTTTTCTTTTCTTTAACCTCAGCTGAGGGTATGTTCATTGATTTGAGGGGGGGCAGGGAGAGGGTGACAGAAAAAGAGACGTTGATGTGAGAGAAACTGGATTGGTTGCCTCCTGCATGTG
This sequence comes from Sturnira hondurensis, assembly GCF_014824575.4. Lineage (NCBI taxonomy): Eukaryota > Metazoa > Chordata > Mammalia > Chiroptera > Phyllostomidae > Sturnira > Sturnira hondurensis. The sequence goes on from NW_028088140.1 coordinate 8,370,551, forward strand.
GCCCAACTGGGTATCAAATCCACACCCCAGATATGTGCCCTGACTTGGAATTGAACTGCAACCTTTTGGTGCTTGGGACAATGCTCCAACCAACTGAGCCACCCAGCAATGGCAACTTTGCTCATCTTTTAAGTGGGGATAATATCTTCTTGGAATGTTGGGAATGCTAAAATAAAAGCACACATACAAAATACCCAGCACATTGCTAGGCAAATGGTGGTTTATTGAATTATATGGATCAACAAATATTCCAAGGCTGGCGAAACCTTGTGCTGGGTACTGTGGATGACACTGAGGTGGCAGTGGAGTTGTAAGAATGAGGGTGGCAGGCTGGAAAGACCTGACTAACACTGTACAGCAGGAGACTTTCACTAACCAAACAAAGCAGCTTGGGTGTGAGCCACACTGTTGATGAGCATTCTAAATTGAAAGAGGAGAGTGCACTATAAATTGGGCAGGTCAAGATCTTCTTGGAAGAAGAAATGGACTTTCTTGTCTGAATTGCCACAGAAAACTCAAGTTGGTTATTTAGTGACACAGCTAAGTATGTAAAATGTTGAAGCCTTCTAGAAACTGTTGTTTATCTTCTGACACTTGCAGGGTAGGTGGAGCCTCTGTTGGCATCCTGGGGGTCTGGGCAGCCTGAGGGTGAGCTCGTTCCAGCAGGGCAGGGGGGGGCTGAACAAACCCAATGGGCTGCCACTGGCACTGGTGGCAATTGGGCAAGAAGTTCAGGGTGTTCTCAGGTTCTCAGGCATCCAGGTCACTATTACCAAGAAGTCTCCAAAGCAAGTTTATCTCAAGGTACGTCTTCCCTTGAAAATAATTGTGAGCAAGGTTTGGGGCTTTTGTCCATTTGGAAGAACAGCAGGGCCTGGGGATTCCAAACGCAGAAGGTCACCAAGACAGGTCCCAGAGAGAAATCCTCTCCGGAAAGCAAATTGCCACGGAAGGGAGTTAGTCTTACAGCGAGCTGTCCTCAGAGCACGTGTGTGAGACAGAGAGGGGAAAGCAAGCAGTAGCACTGAGCACAACACTGGAGAGTTTGTTTTCCACATGGCCCTTTATCTGGTGTCAAATGTATCTCCTGGGAAAAGAAAGGACCTCTCAGGGCAACCCCTCAGGAACGTTTTCTCCTTCTCCCTATGATTTACATGGAGGCTGCTGGGGCATCCTTTGGGGGCCACCAGGAGTGTAAGGTGACTCAGGGCCCTTCGAAGAAGGAGGTGGGGAGGGAAATAAGACAACCTTACCCTCACCCACCCAGACTGTGCTCAGTGCCAGTGTGAACATATGAGAAGGGCTTCCTCATGGGGTATACCCACCCTCCTGAAATAGCCACCCCAAAATAAAGGGCTCTGTTGTGACTTTGCCATGGGGGTTCCAGCTCTAGGTGCCTTCTCTTAATTGTTATTTTTTAATTCCCACAGCTACATATGGCAATGATAGGAACCTTCTGTCTCCTTCACATGGCATCAAATGAGACTGTAGAGATACATGTGCGTTTGTTACATAGAAAACACATATGGATATAAGGTGCTATTCAACAGAGAGTCTCTTCCTTTCTCTTCAAGGAAGAGAGCTTGGGTCTGCAATTGGTAGACCTAGAGCCCCAGCCCTGCCACACTGTGGCCACAGCAGTCATTTTCCACTGAGTCTTCTCTTCACCTGCGAAGTGGAGATACCAGCATTCATCCCATCTCGCTGGAATGTGAAGAGGAGTAAACAGGATTCACGGCCATGTGCGAACTTTGTATGGTAAACTGCTCTATAAAGTACAGGGGTTAATGTTGTTGGAAGTCAGGATTAGGGCTGACCCAGCTCAGAGGGCACGTGGGAACTTGGGAAGAAGCAGCAACATTTTCTGTCCCTTAATTCAGCCACTTGAATCCCTGGACTTTCCCAGTGGCCTGGCAACTTGGGAACATTCTTGTTTTGAATGAAATAATTTGATGGTGTATGTAGACACTTACTTTCAAATTTGTGACTATTTGAAACCCCCCCAGTTATAGCAAAAAAAAAAAAAAGAATGAGTTGATCAGTAGCATTTTTTCTTGCAGACTGTATCCCTTTCTACCAGTATCTAATTTTCCCTTCCTTTTTCTAACAGCCCTGTGAGTGTAAGCATGGCAATGTGTTCAGGCACAGCACATACCATTTCCCACCCCGCGCTGAAAAGAGGGAACCATGTGGCTAACTTTCAGCTGATGAGATATAATAAGTTTTTTGTGAGGCTTAAGGAGAATTCCTACAAAATAGGGACTGAGTTGGTATATGTATGCCTTTTGCTTCTTCTCTTCACTTTCTTTTTTTAAAATATATTTTATTGATTATGACATTACAGTTGTTCTAATTCCCCCCCTTCATTCCCCCAACCCTGAACATCCCATCCCCCCTTCCCCCCTTTAGTCTATGTCCACGTGTCTCAAGTTCTTTAGATTCTATATTTCCCATACTATTCTTGCCCTCCCCCATTTTCTATCTACTGTCTATGCTACTTATTTTCTGTACCTTCTCCCCCCTTCTCCTCCTCCCACTCCCCATTGCTAACCCTCCATGTGACCTTCATTTCTATGGTTCCACTCCTGATCTAGCTGTCCTCTTAGTTTGCTTTTGTTTTAGGTTGTGGTTGTTAATAACTGTGAGTTTGCTGTCCTTTCACTGTTTATATTTTTATCTTCTTTTTCTTAGATAAGTCCCTTTAGTATTTCATATAATAAGGGCTTGGTAATGGTGAACTCCTTGAATTTGATCTTATCTGAGAAGCACTTTATCTGTCCTTCCATTCTAAATGAAAGCTTTGCTGGATAGAGCAATCTTGGATGTAGGTCTTTGGATTTCATGACTTGGAATACTTCTTTCCAGCCCCTTCTTGCCTGTAAGGTCTCTTTTGAAAAATCCGCTGACAGTCTGTTGGGAACTCCTTTGTAGGTGACTGCCCCCTTATCTCTTGCTGCTTCTAGGATTCTCTGCCTCATTTTAATCTTGGCTAATGTAGTTATGATGTGCCTTGATGTGTTCCTTCTTGGGTCCAACTTTGGGACTCTCTGAGCTTCCTGGACTTCCTGGAAGTCTATTTGCCAGATTGGGGAAGTTCTCCTTTATTATTTGTTCAAATAACTTTTTCACTTGCTCTTTCTCTTCCCCTTCTGGTACCGCTATAATTTGGATGTTGGAGTGTTTAAAGATGTCCTGGAGGTTCCTAAGCCTCTCCTCATTTTTTTGAATTCTTGTTTCTTCATATTTTTCTGTTTGGACAATTTTTTTCTTCCTTCTGGTCCACTCCATTGATTTGAGTCCCAGTTTCCTTTCCATCACTATTAGTTTCCTATGCATTTCCCTTCACTTCAATTAGTTTAGCCTTCATTTGTTCCTCTAATTTGTGGCTAAAATCAACCAGTTCTGTGAGCATCCTGAGCACCAGTGTTTTGAACTGTGCATCTGATTGGTTGGCTATTTCTTGGTTGCTTAGAGTTATTGGCTCTGGGGCTTTGAGTTCTTCTTGAGCAATAATGTTTTGGTGTGTTCGCACCTGTTATGTATGAGGAACAGAGCCCTAGGTGTTCACCAGGGTGGGGCAATTCAGTTGCTGGGTTGTGACACTATATGTGGGGCGGGGTCCAGGAGGGGCAATGGTGGTCCCCTCTGCTGCTTCCCACTGCTGGGGCCTGCATGGTCTGTCTCACTGCTTGCTCCTTCACTGGTTTATCTGCACATGAATGTGTGGCCAAGGTCAGCCTGCCGCCTTGAGCCCTCACTGGGTCTGCCCGTTGCTACCCCACACCTGGGATCTGCCCATGGCTGCCTGCGTGCCTGGGTCAGGGGATCTTTCCTGCCCGACCCTGCTCCGCTGCTGGCTCTGCTCCTCTTACCAGTCTGGTTGAGTAGTTCGTTGTTGTTGGACTTCCATATAGTTCAATTTTCTGTGTTTTGGCTGCATTTTTGTTACTGAAGCTTTGTTGATTTAAAACTTGGTTGTGCAAGGAGGCATAGTGCTTCCACCTATGCCTCCATCTTGGCCAAAGTCCTCTTCACTTTCTTAATAGCTGGAATAGAAGTGTTGGCTGGAGTTCTGGTAGCCACTTTGTGGCCAGAAGTTATCCTAAGAATGACAAAGGAGTCTGGTATATTAACGGCCTCAGTGAACTGCCACTCCAGCTTGAGACTGTCCACTTCTGGACCTCTTTCTGTGTAAGGAAAATGAAACCTGTTCATTTAAGCTGTTTCCCCCCTGCCCAAGGTTCTGTTATCATTGCATGCAATTCACAATTGGATGCCAATCTTATTATCTTTAAATGGTGGGCTCACATGATTATCATCCTCTTAGGAGCTAAATACACTTCACCAATAATGTCTCTCTTATCCCTGTGAGACAGTTAGTTCCTAGAACATAAGATTCACAGATAGGTGAGCTGAGACCTAAGGAAGAGTATTAGCTGAAGAAAGTCATGAGAAAACACCTGCTTTAATTTCTGGGGTCAGCTGTATATTCTGCAACCAAAGTGACTATCTTTGTAAATCTCACTAGCACTACTTTTTGACTAGGGGAAGGCTACAGGCATTACAATGACCATTTTACAGCCTAAAACAGTGAATTGGAGAGGCTAAATTTCCAGATTAAGATCTTGCCACTTTACAATGAGGAACATGCCCAGAGAGAGGCCTAAGGATCTGAAGGTCCTCAAAATTTCTACCCTTTTCATGAAGCAATAGAGAGAGGAAGGCTGCAGGGGTGGTAGTAGGAAGGTAAGAATGAAGCCAGGGGACCCCAGAGGAGCCCATCTGCCATGCCCACACCCTTGCATGCCCCCTGCTTAAAGCCACACCCCACATTATGCCAACAGTGCACACATCCTTTACCCCTCAAAGTTATGTGAGACTAAGCCATATGTAACACAATGCCAACACACCTGAATAAAAATGGGAAAACCTGGACCTCCAGAGCACAACAAAATATCTTTTGAAAATACCTAGATGACTTTGAATTCCCTATCTTAAAACATATGTCTTTATCCACCTGGAATACAGCATTGTATCCTGAGAGCCTTGGTCCACATGGAGATTGGACTGTGCTTACTGTGATACTAATCTCTGAACAAACCTACTAAATAAATTGATAGATGGAGTACGGTGGCGCTACCATGGAAATAACTCCTGTCTATGAGAATAAAAAGAACTAAATAAGCCATGTAATTATTAGTTAACTTTCAAACCTCCAAGTGTTGAGCAAGAGTTTTCATTTGACCGTCCAAACACAACATTTTACAGTACATGTGAACATATAGATGTTCCCCCCATCTGTGTTCTGTTCCCTTTCTTTTCTGAGTCCTCACTGCCCTGACGTTCTGACACTTCACAGGTTAGCACTGAATTAAATCTGTCCTACATCGATCCCTTGAGCATGTGTGTCAACTATGTTCCCTCAACTCAACTGTCAACTTCCTAAATGGCACAGATTGTATGAAACATCAATCAGGTTATTTAAAAGTAAGAAGTCTTGACTTCCACCCCCAGAAAGATAGAACAAATGTATTTTTCTCTATTTCTCCCACTAAGTACAATGAAGAGCCCTGGACACTGTCTATAAAACAAACAGAAGAAGACTCTGAAAGATGGAGAGAAGAAAGCAGGCCTACTAGGGACCTTGGACCCAAGGAACAGTGCAGTGGTGAGTGTCCTGGTTCATTGTTGTTGTTATTGCTAGTATTGGGCTCATAGATCGTGGACTTGGAATCAAAGAAGCCAGCAACCTGGAAACACAAAGGGACACAGACAAAGCCCCCACAAAATCGACTCTCTAACTCTGACCAATGTGGCTCAGTTGGTTGGGCATTGTCCCGCAAAGGGAAGGGTCACTGATGTGACTGCTGGTCAGGACACATGCCTCGGTGACAGCTTTGGTCCCCTGTTGGGGCACACAAGAGATAACCTGTCCATGTTTACATCCATGTTTATCTCCTTCCTTCTCTCTCTCCCTCCTTCCCCACCCTCTCTAAAAATAAATAAACAAAATCTTAAAAACAAAACCTATTCTCTCTAGCCAGAAGACCAGGAGGAAAAAGATAGTCTTTAAGAAAACTTTAAGGCAATAACTGATCTACTCTAGCCAAAGCCACAGAAAAAAACTGTGGCCCTATTTCCACCCAGCCAGCAAAGACTGTGTGGGGAGCCAAGACTTCCATTCTTGCCAGGCTGTGAGAAGGCATCAAAGATGAAACACAGACACCACCACAGAGCTTACAAACATTGGAAGAATAACAAAGGAAAACTAAAAAAATCTCTACACATGTAAATTTGATAATGTAGATGAAATGGACAACTTCCTTACAAATGCAAACCACTGCAACTCATTCAATATGCAATTAAAAATTTAAATAGCCTTATAACTGAGATGATTAATTTCATAATTTTAAAAATCCCCAGAAAGAAATATCCAGAGGCAGATGGTTTCACTGGAGAATTCAACAAAAAGAAGCATGAACATTTAAAGAAGTATGAACACTAATTTTACACAACCTCTTCCAGAAAACAAGAGAGAGAAAAACACTTCCCTATTGATTTTATAAAGCTAGTATTACTCTGAGCAGAAAAGCAAACACACACACAACCACAGACCAATGTCCCAACTCGTAATTCTTAACAAAATATTAGCAAAATAATCCAGCAATATGTAAAAGAAAATACATACCATGACCAAGTGGGGTTTATTCTGGGGATACGATGCTGGTTTAATATTTGAAAATCAATCAATTCACCACATAAACTGGCAAAAGAAAAAAAATACCATGATCATATCAACCAAAGTAGAAAAGCATTTGAAAAAGTTCAATAAACATTCATGTTAAAAAAACTCTCAGAAAAAAAGAATGAAACTTTCTCAACTTGATAAAAAGCATCTTCAAACTTACAGCTAGCATTGTAATCAACAATGGGGAATCAAATGACTTCCCCCTAAGATCAGGAACAAGGCAAGGATGTGCACTCTCAGCACTGTTCGCAACATTGTGCTGGAAGTCCCCTGCAGTGCAATGAAGCAAAAAAAAAAAAAAAAAAGAAAATGAAGGGCATATGAATTACAAAGAAAGAAACAAAACTACCCCTATTTGCAGATGACATGTTTGTCTTTCTACTAAGAGAATCCCAAGTAATCTACAAAAAAATTCTAAACTAGCAAGTTTGCAAAGTTGCAGGATACAAGATAAACAAATGGAAATTAATTGTATTTTTATATAATAGAAGTGAACATGTGGATACCAAAATTAATAATAGAATACCATTTAGACTTAAAATTACTTATGTATAAAGCTAACAAAACATGTACAAAATTATGTGCTGAAAATTATAAAAAGCTGAGGAAAAAATCAAAGAACATGTAAATAAATGGAGAGATCTATTCTGTGTGTGAATGAATTAGAAGATTCCACACAGTAAAGGTGTGAATTCTTCTCAAACTGACATATATTTAAAAGATTTCCTCTCAAAATTTCAGGAAGATTTTTGGTGGATATACACAATATTATTCTAAAACTTAAATGAGAGGGCAAAGAAATGAAAAGAACCAAAACAATTTGAAACATGAGAATAAAGAGGGAGTAGTCAGTCTACCCAATTTTAAGACTTATAATGTAGCCTGACTAATCAAAACTATGTGTTATTGGCAGACAGAAAGATAGACACAGAGGTCAGTGGAACAGAATGGAGAACTAAGAAATAGAATCACAGAGTATGTCCAGCTTCTTTTTTATCAAGGTTCAAAAGCAAATGAAGATAGTCCCTTTAACAAGAGTTGCTGAAGCAACTGGATGTCCATAGACATAAAAATAAATGTCAACTTAAGTCTCACACCTTACACAAAAAATTAACTTGAAATGGAGCATACATTTAAATGAAAGTCTTTTACAAAATGTTTAGATAAAAACAGAGAAGAAAAATCTTCAGAACTTGGTACTAGGAAGGTTATTAGACTTGACAATGATGATTAATAAATTAGACTTCATCAAAATTAAAACCTTTTGCTCTGTGAAAGACCCCGTTAGGAGAAAAAGACAAGCTACAGAGTGGGAGGGAATAGTTGCAAACTTCATATCTGAAAACAGGCAAATATCTAAAATGTATAAAAACAACCTCTAAAAAACGAACAAAAAAAACCACCAAAAAACCCTCTCTGAACTCAACAGTAAAAAATAAAATTCAATTAGAAAATAGGCAAGTGACGTATTACAGAAGAGGATTATCGATGGTGATCTAGCACATGCAAAGATGTGCAATAGCATTAACCATCAGGCAAATGCAAATTAAAATCATAATAAGCCCTGGCTGGTGTAGCTCAGTGGATTGAATGCAAACCTGCAAACCACACAATCACGGTTCGATTCTCAGTCAGGGCACATATCTGGGTTTCAGGCCAGTTCCCAGCAGGGGACTTACAAGAGGCAACCATACATTGAAAAAAAATCATAATGAGGTATCATTAATATCTATCAAAATGAGTAAAATAAAAAATAGAACTGAAGAATCCTAAATAATTTTTGTATGTACTTCCTCCTCAAAGACATGCAGGTTAACTTCCACCCCTGTGGGTGTGGGCTGTGCTAAGGGCTTCCTTCTGAAAGTGAGGCATTAGTGGGGCGGGCGGAAGGTAACTGGACCTTGGAGAAACTTGGCAAATTCCCTTCACCTGGTGACCAAGGTTAACACCGTCGGGCACACTGACTGCATGTGCCTTTGATATGATGTGATGGGAATGGCACTTCACCTTGGTGGTCATCCTCCCCAAGTCCCATTACCCACATCTGACCATGAGAAGAAACACAAAACAAACCCAAAATGAAGGCTATTCTACAAAATACCTGGCCAGCGTGCCTCAACGTTCTTAATGTCATCCAAAACAAGAAAAGTCTGAGAAACTGTTATGGACCAGAAAAAGCTAAGGAGATCAGACAATAAAAGCAACTTGGTGCCCTGGATGAGATCCTAAATGGGGACCAACTATTGAAACCTGAATAAACCGGAGTTTAGCTGAAAGGAATGAGTCGCTGCTGGTCCTCAGTGTGTTAACAACAGGGGAAACAGGGAGGAACCCGATTTCTCAGTCACTTCTTGATTTCTTTCACGGAACTCTGTACTCTTCTTGCAACTCTTCTATCTAGGCCTATCCTAAAATTTGAAGTGCCTAACCAAATATGTAAAAAAATGGATTCCGCCAATGCTGACAAAGATGCAGGGAAACGGGATCCCTCATATACTGCTGGAGGAAATGACACACGGTACAGCCACTTCGGGAGACAGCTTGGTCATTTATTTTTTAATTAAATATGCAACTACTACATGACCCAGAAATTGCACTCCTGGATATTTATCCCAGAGACATGAAAATCTGTGTTCTCACAAAAAGCTGCACAAGAACGATGTAGCAGCGTTATTATTTATGTATGTATGTAGTTATTATTTTTGTTCCATTGCAGTTGTCCCAATTTTTCCCCTGTTGCTTTCCCCCCACACTCCACTCCACAGTCATTCCCCACTGTTGTCCATGTCCTTGGGTCCTTTATGTATGTTTCTCAACTAGACCCTTCTCCTTTTGGCAGATTAATTTGTAATAAACCCCAACTGGAAACAAGCCCGATGTCCTCCATTGTGTGAATGGTTAAAAAACCATGGTACATCCATTCCATGAAATATCACTCAGAATAAAAAGCAATGACTCCTGTGCATGTAACAACCCCTGGACCAATGCTGAGCGGAGAAAAAGACAGTCCCAAAGAGCTACATACTGTATGTATTGTACAGTAAGTTCTCGGTTAATGTTGTCCATAGGTCCTGCAACTTTAAGTGAAATGATGTATGTTGAAACCGGTTTTACCATAGGCTAATCTATACAAATAAGAGCTAAGTTCCTAAGGTATCTCTTCAATGTTATACTAAAAACAACATTGAACTAAATGCCATTATTGGAAGTACATCTTTCATGTACTATGACATGAAAGATGTTATCACAAGGGATAACTAAGTAAAAGTACATAGGATCTCTGTATTATTTCTTACAACTATATGTGTATCTATAGTTATCTCAAACAGTTCAACTTTAAAAAAAAAACAACCTGAGAAGTCCCAAACCAAGGCACTCGCAAAATCATGCCACAGATTGCAAAGGTCTCTCAGCATTAACAGCAAAATTAGAGATTGAAATACCTGTAGCTGCTCAAGCCCTCTCCCTGCAAACATGGCAACGAAGAGATTAGATTGGAAACACCAGGAAACATTCACAGGCACAAAAATTGGCAGCAATAGAAAGGAACAGGAAGGAAGAGAGGGTATGAGAGCAACAGGGCAGTGACGCTGAGAAACACTCGTTCTCAGCCTATTTGAAGCAGTTGTTCTGGGAAACCAGGCACTTGTATGGGAGTTGCATTTCCAAAAACAGTCCTGAAATCTTGTCTGAGCACACCTTGGAGTCCACGGTGTGTAAAAAACTACACTTCACATGTCTTATGCCACCTAAAGGGGATTCTATTTTTCTGAAACCAGTAAAAATTGTGAGAAATGTTATGGTATGCTGTGCTGAGCACAGCCGGAGAGGGTGGTGAGGAAGAACTAGGTTTAAAGCACTTTCTGCCACTTGGTGACTATGTGGCCTTAGATGTGCAACTTAGTCTTTGTTAATGTCAGTTTCACAATCTGTAGAATAGAGCTAATTATGCCCATCTGCCAGGGTTTGTGTAAGATTAAATGTGATGATGGATGTGAAGCATCTAGTCCTGTGCCTGGCCCAGAATCAGGTCCTCATTTAAACAGCTTTTAAACATGGTTGAAGGATACAACTTAATTTGCTTGTTAGACTCCTAAATGGAATCTGAAGGCCATCATCCGTTAAAAAATGGGCTGAGTTGCATCACTCATCCTCTTTGGACTAGGCTGATAGTCTCTTAAATTGTGTGAAGAACAAGTCACATTATGTTTAAGAAGTTCTGGCATGTTTGTTCTAAAACCAATTTTATTTCCTTAGAGTCATATCCTGCAGTGATGTGGCATCATTTATTAATGGGTTAGTCAGCTTTCTCTCCCTCATCAGACCCAAAGGGAATCATGAATATTTATAAGATGGCATTTAAGTTTATCCAAAAAATCTAAACTGTGGCCTCAATACATTTTGTTCAAAACCACAGGGATGAGGCTGGTCACATGATAGTGGCTTATTAGAACTCAACTAAAACCACAGCGATGCCTTTCTGACAGATTCCCATGCAAACTGGTTTACATATGTGTTCTTTTTTCAAAAAAAAAGCTTTGTCTTAGAGATAGCACAATTTGAACATTAAAATGAATAATGACTGCCATGGATTGAAACATATATCAATTTCACAAAAACCTTTGAGTTCAGAGAACATATTTGCAAGCCACAGACCAGACAAGGAACCTGTATTCAGAATACACAACACCAAGACAAACAGTATAGTAAAAAATGAGTGAAAGATTTGAACACATGTATAAATGGCCAATAAATCTATACAAGGATTGTTATCAGAAAGAAGTGAGATAAAAATCTCACTGACCTATCATTTTATACCCCCCTAGACAGACAAAACCAAGTGTTGACAAAGATGTGGGACAACGAGAAGTTTCATACATTGCTGGTAGGAACACAAGGGTGCAACCACTTTGAGAAGCAGTTTGGCAGTTTCTTACAGAGTTCCATATTCACTAACCACACAACTCTGCAATTCTACTCCTATATATTCTACCCAAGTGAAAGTATGTTTCCACAGAGATTCATAAATAAATGTTCATAACAGCTCTATTCATAATAGCCCAGAACTGAACATAATGTATCAACAGACCGATGGATTAAAAAATTGTGGTATGTTCATAAAATGGAATGCTACTCAGTAATAGAAAAAGAAACTAACTATTGTTATAAGTAACTCCATGAATCTCAAAAACATTAAGCTGTGTGAAAGAGCCTGGAAAACAGGAGTATAGTGTAGTTCCATTTATATTGAAGTCTGGAAGAGGCAAGACAAATTAATACTGAAAGAAAGATCTGTGGTTGTCTGGGGAGGGAAATGGAAGGGATGGGTGACCATGAAAAAACATGAGAAAACTGCAGGGCAGGTGGAGTGGGAATAGAAATGTTCCATACCTTAACTTCCACCAAGATGGAGGTGTAGGTGGAAGCACTGTGCCTCCTTGCACAATCAAGTTTAAAATCAACAAAGTTTCAGTAACAAAAATGCAGCCAAAACACAGAAAATTGAACTGTGGAAGCCCAACAACAACGAACTACTCAACCAGACTGGTAAGAGGAGCAGAGCCAGCAGCGGAGCAGGGTCCGGCAGGAAAGATCCCCTGACCCAGGCACGCAGGCAGCCATGGGCAGATCCCAGGTGTGGGGTAGCAACGGGCAGACCCAGTGAGGGCTCAAGGTGGCAGGCTGACCTTGGCCACACATTCATGTGCAGATAAACCAGTGAAGGAGCAAGCAGTGAGAGAGACCATGCAGGCCCCAGCAGTGGGAAGCAGCAGAGGGGACCACCATTGCCCCTCCTGGACCCCGCCCCACATATAGTGTCACAACCCAGCAACTGAATTGCCCCACCCTGGTGAACACCTAGGGCTCTGTTCCTCATACATAACAGGTGCAAACACACCAAAACATTATTGCTCAAGAAGAACTCAAAGCCCCAGAGCCAATAACTCTAAGCAACCAAGAAATAGCCAACCAATCAGATGCACAGTTCAAAACACTGGTGCTCAGGATGCTCACAGAACTGGTTGATTTTAGCCACAAATTAGAGGAACACATGAAGGCTAAACTAATTGAAGTGAATGGAAATGCACAGGAAACCAATAGTGATGGAAAGGAAACTGGGACTCAAATCAATGGAGTGGACCAGAAGGAAGAAAAAAATGTCCAAACAGAAAAGTGTGAAGTAACAAGAATTCAAAAAAATGAGGAGAGGCTTAGGAATCTCCAGGACATCTTTAAACACTCCAACATCCAAATTATAGCGGTACCAGAGGGGAAGAGAAAGAGCAAGTGAAAAAGTTATTTGAACAAATAATAAAGGAGAACTTCCCCAGTCTGGCAAATAGACTTCCAGGAAGTCCAGGAAGCTCAGAGAGTCCCAAAGTTGGACCCAAGAAGGAATACACCAAGGCACATCATAACTACATTAGCCAAGATTAAAATGAGGGAGAGAATCCTAGACACACCAAGAGATAAGGGGGCAGTCACCTGCAAAGGAGTTCCCATCAGACTGCCAGCAGATTTTTCAAAGGAGACCTTACAGGCAAGAAGGGGCTGGAAAGAAGTATTCCAAGTCATGAAATCCAAAGACCTACATCCAAGATTGCTCTATCCAGCCAAGCTTTCATTTAGAATGGAAGGACAGATAAAGTGCTTCTCAGATAAGATCAAATTCCAGGAGTTCATCATCACCAAGCCTTTATTATATGAAATGTTCAAGGGACTTATATAAGAAAAAGAAGATAAAAATATAAACAGTGAAACGACAGCAAATTGACATTTATTAAAAAGCACACCTAAAACAAAAGCAAACCAAGAGGACAGCTAGATCAGGAGTGGAACCATAGAAATGGAGATCACATGGAGGGTTAGCAACAGGGGAGTGGGAGGGGGAGAAGAGGGGAGAAGGTACAGAAAATAAGTAGCAGAGATGGTAGGTAGAAAATAGACAGGGGGAGGGCAGGAATACTATGGAAAATATAGAATCTAAAGAACTTGAGACACATGGTCATAAACTAAAGGGGGGGGAAGGGTGGGGGATGGGGTGTGCAGGGTGGAGGGGAATGAAGAGGGGAATTAGAACAACTGTAATGGCATAATCATAAATATATATTAAAAAATTGAATCAATAATTAATAACCTATTGAAAGTGAAAATATTAGGCCCAGATGGATTCCCTGGTAAGCTGCAGCAATTAAAAAAGAAGTATATCAATTCTCTATAATATCTTTCAGGAGATAGAAGCAGATGGAATACTTCCAAATCTGTTCTATGAGGACAGCATTACCCTAATATCAAATCCAGACAAAGATCTTACAAGAAAAAAACTAGGGACAAATATATTTTTTTAAATTGTTTTTCAGTTAGTTGCCCCAATTTATTCCCCCATTGCTCTTCCTTGCCCTGTCCAACTCCTGCTCCCAAAGACAATCTCCACCCCATTGTCTTTGTCCATGGGTCCTTTGTACATATTCCTAGACTTGACCCTTCCCCTTCTTTCCTGTTATTCCCCTCCCCACTCCCCTCTGGTCACTGTCAGTTTGTTATTTCCATGTCTCTGGTTCTTTTTTGATAATGTTTTGTTGATTAGGTTCCACTTATAGGTGAGATCATATGGTATTTGTCTTTCACTGCCTGACTTACCTCACTTTGCATAATACTCTCTAGTTCTATCCACGCTGTCAAGAAGGGTGGTAGTTCCTTCTTCTTTTGGCTATGTATTCCGTTGTGTAAATGTACCACTCATTTACTGATGAGCATTTACTGATAGGCATTTACTGTTTCCAAACTTGGCTATTGTAAATAACGCTGCTATGAACATTGGAGTGCATAGGTTCTTTTGAATTGATTGGTTTTTCAGGATTCTTAGGGCATAATCCCAGTAGTGAAATTGCTGTATCAAAAGGCAGTTCCATGTTTAGTTTTTTGATGAAATTACATACTATTTTCCACAATGTCTGCACCAGTCTACATTCCCACCAATAGTGCACTAGGGTTCCCTTTTCTTCACATCTCACCAGCACTTGTTTGTTGATTTGTTAATGGGCCATTCTGACTGGCATGAAGTTGTATCTCATTGTGGTTTCACCTTCCTTCTTTCTGATGGGTAGTGATGCTGAGCATCATTTCTTATGTCTCTGGGCCCTCTGTATGTCCTTCTTAGAGAAGTGTCTGCTCAGGTCCTTTGCCCATTTTTTAATTGAATTGTTTGTCTTCCTGGTGTGAAGTCATGTGAGTTCTTTAGATATCTTGGAGATCAAACCCATGTCTGAGCTGACATTAGCAAATATGTTTCCCATATAGTTCATTCCCTTTTCACTTTGCTGATATTTTCTTTTTTTAAATATATTTTATTGATTATGCCATTACAGTTGTCCTATTCTCCCCCTTTACTACCCTCCACCCTGCAAACCCCTCCCCCACCATTCCCCCCCTTTCGTTCATGTCCATGTGTCACAAGTTCTTTAGATTCTGTATTTCCCATAGTATTCCTGCCCTCCCCCCTGTCTGTTTTTTACCTACCATATGTGCTACTTATTCTCAGTACCTTCTCCTCCTCCCACTCTCCTGTTGCTAACCCTCCATGTGATCTTCATTTCTATGGTTCCACTCCTGATCTAGCTGTCCTCTTGGTTTGCTTTTGTTTTAGGTGTGGTTGTTAATAACTGTCAATTTGCTGTCCTTTCACTGTTTATATTTTTATCTTCTTTTTCTTATATAAGTCCCTTGAACATTTCATATAATAAAGGCTTGGTGATGATGAACTCCTGGAATTTGATCTTATCTGAGAAGCACTTTATCTGTCCTTCCATTCTAAATGAAAGCTTTGCTGGATAAAGCAATCTTGGATGTAGGTCATTGGATTTCATGACTTGGAATACTTCTTTCCAGCCCCTTCTTGCCTGTAAGGTCTCTTTTGAAAAATCTGCTGGCAGTCTGATGGGAACTCCTTTGCAGGTGACTGCCCCCTTATCTCTTGGTGTGTCTAGGATTCTCTCCCTCATTTTAATCTTGGCTAATGTAGTTATGATGTGCCTTGGTGTATTCCTTCTTGGGTCCAACTTTGGGACTCTCTGAGCTTCCTGGACTTCCTGGAAGTCTATTTGCCAGACTGGGGAAGTTCTCCTTTATTATTTGTTCAAATAACTTTTTCACTTGCTCTTTCTCTTCCCCTCTGGTACCGCTATAATTTGGATGTTGGAGTGTTTAAAGATGTCCTGAGGTTCCTAAGCCTCTCCTCATTTTTTTAAATTCTTGTTTCTTCATTCTTTTCTGTTTGGTTGTTTTTCTTCCTTCTGGTCCCCTCTCTTGATCTGGGTCCCAGTTTCCTTTCCATCACTATTGGTTTCCTGTGCATTTCCCTTCATTTTAATTAGCTTAGCCTTCATGTGTTCCTCTAATTTGTGGCTAAAATCAACCAATTCTGTGAGCATCCTGATCACCTGTATTTTGAACTGTGCATCTGAAAGATTGGCTGTTTCTTGGTCACTTAGAATTATAGGCTCTGGGGCTTTGAGCTGTTCTCGAGTCATGTTTGGTCTGTTTGCACCTGTTAAGTATGAGGAGTGGAGCCCTAGGTGTTCACCAGGGTGGGGCAGTTCAGTTGCTGGGTTGTGACACTGTATGTGGGGGCGGGGTCAGAAAGGGAAAAAATGGCACTTTGTTCCACTCTCAGATTTCTGTCCCCTCTTCGGCTTTCCACAAGCAAATGGGCCCCTCTGGTGCTGGTTCCTGGGTGTATGGGCCCGTGTACTCTCCAGGACCCTGTGGGTCTCTCAAATGAACTCTCCATGGGCCTGGGGGTCTCTCCTGGCCCCTCGACCCTGAGAAAGTCTTTCCAGTTGGTGCTTTCAGGCTCTAATTCCCACTGTGGACTTTGCCTCAGCCGTCTGTCTCACTGTTCACTCCTTCGCTTGGTTTATCTGCGCACGAATGTGTCACCGCAGTCAGCCAGCTGCCCTGTTCCCTCACTGGGTCCACCCATCCCCACCCCACGTCTGGGATCCACCAACCGCCTCCACCTCTGCTCCTGGGTTGGTCGGACTGAATGATCTTTCCAGCCCGACCCCACTCCACCGCTGACTCTGCCCCTCTTACTGGTCTGGCTGAGTGGTTCGTTGTTGTCGGACTTCGTACAGTTCAATTTTCACTGTTTTGGCTGCGTTTTTGTTTCTAAAACTTAGCTGTCTTTAAATTTCATTGTTGGAGGGTGCACAATGTTTCCACCTACGCCTCCATCTTGTCCAGAAGTCACTTTGCTGATATTTTCTGTAGCCATGCAGAAGCTTTTTATTTTGATGAGATCCCATTTGTTTACTCTTTCCTTTAGGTCCCTTGCTGTACGGGACATAAGCAGTGAAAATATTGCTGCATGGAATATCTGAGATTTTCCTGCCTATGTTCTCCTCTAGGACTTTTATGGGGTCACAATTTATACTTAAGCCTTTTATCCATTTTGAGTTTATTTTGGTGTACCCAATAACTCTTATAGGCATAGATGCAAAAGTCCTCAAGAAAATACCAGCAAATCAGAGCTCACAATCTCTCTGTGACTAGAAATAGTAAGGAACTTCCTACACTTGATAGAGAATATCTACAAAAAACCTCTAGGTAAAATGGTGCTTAATGGTGAGAGACTCAAAGCCTTCCCACAAAGACTGAAAAAAAGGCACAAATGTCCCCTCTCATCTGTGATTTTAGCATCATGCTAGAAATCCTAGATAATGCAATAAAACAAGAACAGAAAATAAAATGTATGCAGACTGGGAAGTAAGAAAAACTATCTTCGTTAGCAGATAACAGGATCATTTATGTAGAAAATTTAGAAAATAATCTGTTAAAAATCCTAGAACTGATAAATGATTACAATAAGGTTGCAGGTTAATATATACAAAAGTCAATCACTTTTCTATATAATAATGAACAAGTAGAATTTAAAACAATATACCACTTATAGTAGCATCCCCCCCAATAAATGAAATACTTAAGTATACATCTAACAAAATATGTATAAGATTTATATAAGGAAAACTATAAAACTCTGATATAAGAAATCAAAGAACTAAATAATTAAAGTGAGGAGACAGTCCATGTTCATGGAGAGAAAGATTCACTTTTGCCAAAATGTTGATTTTTTTCCAACTTGAGATTTGATGCAACCTCAATCAAAATTTTAGCAATTTTGTGGATATCAACAAACTGATTATAAAGTTTATGTGGAGAAGCAAAAGACCCAGGGATAGCCAACACAATATTGAAGAAGAACAAACTTGGAGATAGACCACCCAATTTCAAGTCTTACTATTAAGCTACAAGAATCAAGACAGTGTGGTACTGGCAAAAAAAAAAAAAAAAAATAGACGAATTGATCAATGGAACAGAACAGACAGCCCAGAAATAGACTCACATGAGTAGAGTCAGTGAGTCTTCAGCAAAGAAACTGAGGCAATACAATGGGAAAAAGACAGTCTTTAAAACAAATGGTGCTGGAATAACTGAACACCCATATGTAAAAAAAAAATCTAGGTACAGACCTTATGCTCTTCACAAAAGTTAACTTGAAATGGACCACAGAGCTAAACGTAAAAAATATGCAAATGTATAAAACTCCTAGAATATAGGAGAGAATTGAAATGACTGTGGGTCTAGTGATTACTTTTTAGATACATCACTAGTATGACCCACAGAAGAAATAACTGATAAACTGATTTCATTAAAGTGAAAAAAAAAATTCTGTGAGACATACTGCCATAAGAATGAAAAGTTAAGCCACAGACTGGAAGAAAATATCTCCAAAAGATGTATGTGGTAAAGGACTATTTAAAATATAAAAGAAACTCTTTTAAAAAACTTTTATTGATGTTCCAATACAGTTGTCTCCATTTTCCCACCATCACTTTCCCCCACCCATCACTTTTACCCACCCCACTTCCCACACTCAATGCTACCCACCCACCTTTGGCTTTGTCCATGGGTTCTTTATACATGTTCATTTATGACCCTTTCTCTTCTTAACCTTGTTATTTCCCTCTCCCTTCTGCTCTGGTCACTGTCAGTTTGTTGTTAATTTCAGTGTCTCTGGTTATATTTTGCTTGCTTGTTTAAGACATTTCTTTTTAAAAAAAATTTTTAAACTTTTAAAAAAATTTTATTTATTTATCTTTAGAGGGGAAGAGAAGAAGAGAAATATCAATGTATGGTTGCGTATTGTGAGTCCCCTGCCGGGAACTGGCCTGCAACCCAGGCATGTGCCCTGACTGGGGATCAAACCGCGATCGTGTGGTTTGCAGGCCTGCGCACAATCCACTGAGCTACACCAGCCAGGGCTGCTTGCTTGTTTAAAAGGAAGTTTTGTTGATTAGATTCCACTTACAGGTGGTATCATATGGTATCTGTCTTTCACCACCTGGCTTACTTCACTTAGCATAATGCTCTCCAGTTCCTTCATGAAAGGTGGGAGTTCCTTCTTTCTTTCTGCTGTGTAGTATTCCATTGTGTAAACATAGCACAGTTTATTGATCCACCCACTTACTAAACTCAGCAGTAAGAAAACAAATAAGCAAATTTAAAAAAATGGACTAAAGACATTAAGAGACACCTCACCAAAGAGGGATTCAGATGACAAATAAGCACATGAAAAGATACATATGTTATTGGGATAATATTGGAAGACCATTTGGTATTCTTACAAAATTAAACATACCATACAAAATTACCCCCAAATCACACTGTTTGGCACTTTCCAAAGGAGCGGAAAACTTATGTTCACACAAAATTCTGCTCACAAATGTTTATAGCAGCTTTATTCCTAAATGCCAAAACTTGGAAGCAACCAAGATGTCCTTTCATAGGTGAACAAATGAATAAACCATGTTCCATCCCAACACTGGAATATTATTCAGCACTAAGGGGAGATGAGTGATCAAGTCATGAAAAGACATGAAGGAAACAGCCAACCGGAAAAGGCTACACACACGGCATGATTCCAACAATACGACATTCCGGAGAAGGCAGGACTATGAGGACAGTAAAAAAAAGATCAGTGGTTTCCAGGGGCAGGGGACAGAGTGGCAAAAGATGAACAGACAAAACACAAGAGTTTTTAAGGCAGTGAAAATACTCTGCATGATACTATAATGGGAGATACATGCCATTTATATTTGTCCAAACCCACAGAATGCATATCACCAAAAATGAACCATATGAAAAGTATAAATTTTGGATCATCCTGATGTGTCAGTGTAGGCTCATCAACTGTAACAAATGCACCACTCTGGTGAGGGGTGTTGATGATGGGAAGGCTGTGCCTAGGTCAGGTAGGGCGAATATGGGAAATCTTTGTATCTTCTGCTCAATTTGCTGCACACCCAAAGTTACTCTAAACAATAAAGTCAATTTTGAAAAACCAACCAGGATATTGGGGATCCTAAAATGGCATGCAGACTTTGACAAATGAATCTGTGTTGCAAATGTGTATAATATAACCTTATTGAAGGGGAGTAGGGAAAAAAGGAGCTGCCCTAAGTAACTTTGGGAAATGTTTTACCTGGACACAGAAACAGAGAAAAGGAGGTAAAAGAAAGGAGAAGGAAAGAGAAGGAAAGATGGGGACATCTTAAAAGGATACAGATGCTAAACTGAAAGAGCCCCCTGTGGCCAAAGCTGGAACAACTTGTGGCCATGAACAAACAGATTCTAATCCAAAGAGTAACAAAAAAATCCCCGAGTCTATACTGATTATATTGGGTTGAATTATGTCCCCTCGAGATTCATGTCCACTGAAATGTTACAATGTGACTTATTTGGAAATAGGATCTTTGTAGATGTACTTAGTTTAAAAACCTTGAAATGAAATCATCCTGGATTTAAGGTGGGTCCTAAATTGAATGACTGGTGTTTTGTTTTGTTTTGTTTTAAGAGAAAAGAACAAAGAGACACGTGCAGAGAAGAAAGTGGTGATAGAAAGATGGAGGCAGAGATCAAAGTGACACCAAGGAACACCCTTCCTTGCCAGAAACCCAACCCCTGACCCAGGGGCCAGGGTACATACATCGACTTGTTCTCCCTCGGAGCCTTCAGAAGGAACCAACCCTGACAGCACCTTCATTTCAGACTTCGCCCTCCTGAATTGTGAAAGAACGTATGTCTGTTATTTTAAGCAACCCGGTCTGTGGTCATTTGTTATGGTGGCCTTAAGAAACTTACATATACTAGTATAAGTAAATCACCGAATAAATAAAGGAAGAGAAAGGGCAAATCCCCCTTATAGAATAATTTCAAGTAATATATATAGGTAACCCCTATCCCAGAAGTGGAGCTTAATCCCTGTCCCCTTGAGTGTGGGCTGAATTTACTACCTTGTTTTCAAACAATAGAGTAGAGGAAGAGCAAATTAGTAACTCTACAGAAAAACAGTAATTCTATAGGAAGACACCCCTTGATTAATCAAGGTTAATACCACCAGTAACAAGTCATGCTGATAATGTGTATCACCTGATGTGCTGCGACAAGAAGAGCATTTCGCTTCCACTGTCTTTGTTCCCAAACCCATCGTCTCAGTCTAATCACGAGAACATATCAGATGAACCCAGACTGACAGACATTCTGCACAATACCTGACCATCGCCCTTTAAAACTGTCAAAATCATAAAAGAAGAAAAAGAAAAGAGAAAGACAGAGAAATTGACACCGATCAAAGGAGACTCTGCAGGTGTGCTGACTGAATGCAGTGTGGTAGCCTGGATCGAGTCCTAGCACAGAAGAGGCCAGTAGTAGGGAAACAGACACGGAGTACACTGTGGAGTTTGGTTAGTAGGAGTGCAGCAGTGCCGGCGTCTTGGTTTTGACAAATGGCATGGCTGAGGAAGATGTTAGCATTAGAGGAAGATAGGTGAAAGATACACGGGAAGTGTCTTTTCTATCTTTGCAACATTTTGGTAAATCTAAAATTATTCCAAAATAAAAAGGGTTTTAAAAAATACAACTCTGAGTAAAAGATGTAGAAGCCAGTCAGCACTTTTTCTGCCTCTATTTTCCACCTGTGGTTTTACTTCCTCTCTGAGATGGAAGAGAATCTTTACTCAATTGCTGTTTGCCTCCTCCTCCTCCCCCAACCTCTTTCCCACACTAATAAGTAAATTTAAAAAAAATAAGAAAGTAAATGACACGAATGAATGTATAAATGTGAACAAACAAACAAACAAAGAGATAACTTGCAGTAGGATGAGGGCATCGAGCATTTTGGTGGGAACAATTAGAAAGTGCAAATGTTTAGTGTTCACAGCTTGCCCCCCACAATGGCAACAGTCACACTAGCACAGTATTTGAAAAAGAAAGTTCAATATTTATTCTGGCTTCCTGGCCCACCATCCACTAGGGTTCCTTGCACAGCTGGCTTTCGAATAGAGAGCCAAAGTTTCCTCTATGGGCTTTCTGACTTCCCATCCCACATGTGTTACAGGTGAACAATCCACTGGCTTCCACTCCATCTGATTGGCACTCAAGGAAGAAAAGCAGGGTCTGAGGACAGGGAGCACATCTAATCCACTCTTGGATATCTGCAGGAGGTTGTTGTGCAGACAGATGCACTAGATAAGGAAAGTGAGTACCTTTTGTGAACCTAAAAATACCAAAGAATTGTAAGGTGCCATTGTCGCTGTTACTCACCCCGTGCCTTGAGACTGCAATGCTCTCCTCATACTTGCCCAGCACGCTTTCAGATGAACTTTACAGACATCTATTACACAGCAAGTTGGCCTGATTTCATTTCTCAGCCCCTGCAGCCCTGGACTCTGGCTTGAGCCACTTGATACTTAGGACTTTGGGCTCAGCCCTCTAGTCATCCATTCATTTAGAAAAATTAATTCAACTGTGTGGCAGGTCTGTGCTAGGTATAGGAACACAGAGACAAATAAGACAAAATCCCTAACTTGGAAGAGTACATACTAATCCTGGCTGCTCACTTGCTTTAGATCAGACCCCACCTGGGTATCTTAGTTTAGCTTTTCCTCTCTCCCCCAGCATCAGGCTTAGCTCTCTCTCCCTGGCTTGGTCCATCCACACTACCTGATAGGCAATCTGATTCTCCAACTGGGCTTTGGAATCCCTCCTCTCGAGCCCTCTTTGAGCATGGCAGCAGTGTAGGGAAGATGTGGTTGTGGTATTCCACACACCTTGCTAATTCTCAGCCTTGGAGACTCAGGGGTCCAGCAGTGCTGGCTCTCCATCCTCCTGCCTGGACATCAAGTTTCCAGGGTTCTTGCTCCCTTCCTTTCGAACCTGTTGGTACATTCTGCCCATCTGTTGAGACATTCAACTATTTTTCACAGGTACTTCCTCTAACTTCCAGCCCGGACCCCAGCGGATTTTGGTATGCATCCCTGAGCACTGACTTGCCCTTCAGATGGAACCTCCGAGCAGCAGCGCTGGGACTTTACCTTTCTTCCATCTTGTTCCCACTAAGGTGTGGGAATGTACTTCCAGATCACAGTTCCTCCATGGCTTCTAAGAGGGTCCCACTGAAAATGGCTACACATGTCACATTGGCAAGAGGAAGGGCCTCTCCCAACTGGGAGAAGCAATATTGCTTAGCACCTTTAGGAGTTTCATCTTTTCTAAGAACTATGACAAGAGACACATTTTTGCTCATGTCTGAACCAGTTCTGTGTCCTACCAAGTAATCAAAGCCTAGTTTTGAAGCCAAAATGTCTCGTTTTTTGCGTTAACATCTGTAACTCCTTTAAAATTTTCTTTCTTTTTAAAGTGGAGATAAACTAACTGAGAACAGTTCTGCTGGTCTGGAGGTTGGCAGAGATGAGGGGCATCAGCCGGCAGCCGTTGCACAGAGCACAGCCCTCCTTCTGGCGTGCAGCAGCTCAGTCCCAGGTGTGCGGATGTTGGGCCCCTCAGCCCGCAGGCCTGGCCACCTCCAGAAGGCAGCAGATAGCAGGCAGCTCCATTAACTCTGAATATTATCATTTTTCTTATGTGTTACATGATGCAGAGAAGGTTGGGAGTGTCTATTATAAGATTGGACATCACTGCTACCTTTTTTACTGGTGTGGCTGAAGCAGTGCCTCAGAATTCTGGGGTGCAGCTGGTAGGGAAAAAGAAGCCCAGCTAAGGAGAGGCCCAGGAGCCATGTGTAGGAGAGACTGTCCCTCATTTAATGCTCCCAGAGATGCTGAAGCTAAGAGAATGTAGAATTAAGTGGACCATGAGACCAAGAAATCCAGATCTATCACTGAGTACTGGGTACTGGGATGGATGCTGGGGCTGAGTTTTTAACCAAGATATGAAGGTCCATGAAGTGAGAGCAATGGGAAGCTGATGTGAGGACAGATGAATGGATTCTGAAAAATGTTGCTGTCCCTGTCAGATTTCACCTAACAAGCAGCAGGGAGAACTGGATGTATTTCAAGGGTGGTGCAGGTCGGAGGTGAGGAGAGGGGTCCTGGTCAGAGAACTTCATCCACTAATAGTGCCTGGAATCGGAAGTGTCTTCTCCCTACTCACCATTTAAGGTCCAGCTCAAGACTGAATCCCCTGTGTAATGCTACCCTTCCTCTGAACTCCTGCAACCATTTTGATCCCCACCATGTACTTTGGCATGTAATTACTGATGTACCGCATCACCAAGGTTCACATGCTACCTTCATCCTGTTTCTGTCTTGGAAACAAGGCACGTTGCCTAGGTCCTTTCATAACATCCTCTGTATCCAGCATTCTGCAGGGCTTGGTAATGAAATAAAGACAGCAATCAAGTTATACTGACATTCTCAATGGCCCAGATGGTTCAACAAACCTGGGTGTTGCCTACCTGGCTCCATGCAAATAAAGAAATGTCTGTGGATGGAAAGATTTCCCTAACGTGTGTCAACTGGTAAAGGCCAAACTTACTAGCAGTAGTATAGACACACCATGGAGTTTTCCATAATTAGCAAATTATGCTAGATTAGTAGTTCTCAATCTTGAATTCCCACTGGAATCATCTGGGAGCTTTCAAACACTCCATTCTGATGCAAGTGGTCTGGGGTGCGGTATGAACGCCAGTGTATTTTAAAAACTTCATGCTCTAGTGCTCAATCCCATCGAATCCTGTTCCAAATGCCTGCCCTTTTCATATAATTTGATTTGTTTATGAAGTATTTAGGCAGCTCATTTTGTGCCAGACAGAAATAAAGAGAAACATGGTGCTCACCTACTTCAAAAAACCTACTGTTAAATGAGAGACACTTTTATGGAAAGAAAGTGCAAGTAAACCTTACTACCTAAACTTGGGAACTTAAGTGATTCAGATAAACTTTTGGATAATACCTTGCTATCTGGGTTTTTACTACTTGCTACCTGAAATGCAGAAATCAAATAGATTAAGATAATGTGGGATTCCTCTCTATGCAAATTTACCATTCAACCTCTAGCTATAGCTTAAGAACCAAATAGACTGAGATGGCACATGATTGTAAGCGCTGTGTAAGGAGAACAAACTGAGAATAAACAGGAAGAAATGGTCATCTAGAAAGGTAAGGGTCCCTGGTCTTGGGGTCTTACAGCTCATAGGAGGCAGCCTAGGTAAAAAGGAAGCGGTAAATGTGTAGTCATGCACCAGTACTCAATCTCTGCTGGAGGTATCTTTTTTCCCCTATGTTTAAGACTTCTCTGTCTCTAGTAGAGGTTCAAAGAAAAGACTGAGAATCTCCCTTATCTGGTTCAAATTGAGGTGAGCAAGTGGCCTGTAAATAGAGGAATGCATGTGGGCCATTTCTTCTGATCAGAAAAACTGGGGTGCCTGGGAGGAGAGAGCAACAAAGGGGTGGTGCTTAGCAATGTTCAAAAGACTAAAGTGAAAGCTCGAATCTAAAAGCCCACAATGGGCCCTCATGACTTTGGAAGCATGCTGTCCTGGTGCCATGCACCACTCTGTTGACTCCCACACATCCTTCCTGGGGCACTTGGATGGTTTCCACAACTGTTCAGCTGTACCCCATCCCCCAGTGATACCCCTGGACTTTTATATACCTTCAGACGTATCTGAGGGTTTACTGATGACCTTAACTAGTCCCACTCACTTACCTCATGGTCTTATGATAAACGTGATATAGGAAGGGACTTCAAAGGTCATCTCTTTGTGTCCCACCTTTACACAATACCCAAAGTTGATCCATGGAAAGCCTACCCATTCTGTGAGATCCCTTGGGTGGAGATTCTCTAGTCTGTGCCAGGGGCTGATATCTCACCCCATCTCCTCCTCTGATGCTGCCACTGGAGCTCAGCCCTCAGTTCTGAATTTTCAACATGCCTGCATTTTCTGTGGCAATGGATGACTCTTCCCATACCTACCCTTGTCTTCTCTTTTCTCTGGCCTCCCCCTTGCTGCAAATTTAAGAATGCTCTGAGTTATGTCGCTCAAAATTATTTCCCAGGCCCTTCATCTGTTGGCCCACAAAGAAGGATCGATAAGAGAGTTCAAGAAAGCCGAAAGCCAGGAGCATTCCCCAGGCTGGACTGAGGAAAGGTTGAAGAAGACCAGGCACAAACCCTTCAGCTCCTTGTCAGCAGCCTTTGATCTGCATGGCAGCTAACACAAAAGTAGAATTTGGCCCTCCAGCTGTACAGGACGAGACTTGACAAGGAAATCAGTTTCTTTGACAATTTCAAAAGCCCCGACACTTTCGTCACTTGGCACTTGGCCACAGGGAATGGTGCTATGGATACATATGCACCCCACCAGAGAAGCCATTTTTCCCAAGAAGGACTGAGAGTCAAGTGCAGGCAAGTCCATGAGGTATGAAGGGCAAGCTCTTCCCTGCCCTCCACTGAGGACAGGTGTTGCAGAAACTAAGAGGAGAATTTTGATTGGATAGCTGAAGGAACTTCCTACCTGTCTGGGTTGTAAGAAACTAGGAGGGATTGCCAGGGCATCTGAGGAAACTGATTCTTTAAGCCTAAAGAATAAGCATACTTGCTGCTGGTCTTGTAAAGTTTAAGCCAAAAATGCTGCAGCTGGCCTTTGGAGGATCATTCCATATTTACAAGGCTACATAGGACTCAGATGTGCATTTTTAGCTTGCCCAGCTTGTTTTTTAGATAAGCGAACCAAAATACATTATGATAGCCTTTGGTTATACATCCATT
This sequence comes from Sturnira hondurensis, assembly GCF_014824575.4. Classification (NCBI taxonomy): domain Eukaryota; kingdom Metazoa; phylum Chordata; class Mammalia; order Chiroptera; family Phyllostomidae; genus Sturnira; species Sturnira hondurensis. The sequence goes on from NW_028088140.1 coordinate 8,397,429, forward strand.
TTACCATTTGGCTTCCTGAGTGTTCTTGTCAGCTGACTTAACCTCTCTAAGCTGCTTTGTTTGGGATTAATAACAGATAGCCAAGGTGCTGCACTTGCAGCCGGTTCAGGGCCACACTTAGCAGTGAGACTAGATGACTTCTTGAGCACTCCTGATTAAAATGTCAACTGAAGTGCAGCTCCCTTTCAGGGATGCCAAGGAGGGCTCCTGTCAGTGAGAAGTGGATTAAATGACTTCAGAGCTCCTCAGAGTCTGACAGTTGTCTATGGTGAAGGGCTCAGAAGATCACTAAGTCTAAGAGAATTCTAGAAGCCAACCTTGATAGGAAGCACTAATTATTCTCCCAAAGAAGAATGAGTCTAAACCTGAGATGTTGGGAACATGCAATGAGAAAATAAGGCACATTCCTCTTCCTTAGGAAGGTTCTGGTTGGTATTCGAACAGCACGCATGCATGCATCTATTAAAACTCAAACTGAACTCACCATTAGTGTGGGGAATACAGACACCATGTCAGAGTGGCCCCAACAGTGAATGAAGAACAAAAATAGGTGAGAGACGAAGTGGATCCTGAAAACCATCTGGCACTGGTTGTATAGCAAGGGTGTTATAGGGAAACACAGATTTACCCTGAGTGTCACAGAGGGCCAAATGTTGCAGGTCAGATTTCCCAGGAAGCAGATTCTGAAGTGCAGATTAGTGTAAAGGAAATTCACTGGAAAGTGCTCTTGGTGTCAACACCTACAGGATAAGGGTAGGAAATAGAAGGGCTGAAGGGAAACCTGGGCTGCACTGAAGTTGCAAGGCCTCAGCCAGCCCATCTAGTCCAGTTCACCCTGTAGAGTTGTCCCAGACTGAGTCATGGGCCAAGTCTTTAAATCCTTGCATGCCCAGCCATTGGTATAGGCTGCCTCTGGGAGGGCAGCATGTATATGGAAAAGGTGCTCTCTCTTCAGCAAGCAAGAATCCAGGCAGAGCTGACAGCTCAGTGCTGTAAGCCAGAGGCACTCCCAGAAGGCCAAGGAAATAAGCCCTTTCATCCAGAAGGGAGATCTGGGCAGTGCCACACAGCACCAACAATACCTACCAATGTACACCCCAGAGCTCAGCTGGATCCTACTCTCAGGGCTGGCCTTGAAGAAACTGGTAAAGTTGCAGAATTTTCTCATGGGGGCCCTCACATTCTTTCCCTGTGTCCTTTAGATCCCTTCTCCTTTGAGCATCCTGGAGTTTCAGTACCTCAGTATGAATCCACACTAAGGATTCAGAACTCACTACATACGATCTCCTACAGGTCAAGGAGTATTTTAAGGGTAGTTCTCAGGGACACCATGTATAATTCAAAAGAAAGGGCTGTTAGTGGCATAGTTTCCCTATCAGCATCACAAGGGGTCTTTGGCCAAGCCTATTAAAATCCAGATTGTTAAAGAGAAATCAAAACCAGAATGCTTCCCCTCAGAGGGAGGTAGTTTGAAAGGATTTTAGTTTCCCAGAAGACATGTTCCCTGAATTGTGAGTGGGTCCGAAGTTGGTAAAAGTTTCCCTTCCTGGGTCAAATTCCCCAAAATGGTAATGATAGACTTTAGATGTCTGGAGACATGAAGATTTGGCTGCCTGAGGGTGTGCATGGGTGCTCAAACTCCCTTCAACACCACAGAAAGAATCATTCTCCACAGCAGCAGTAGCATCGCTCTCCACTACAACCACAGCATTGCCACCATACCCATACCACGGCCATCACAACCACAGCATTGCCACCATACCTACACCCTGACTGCCACAACCCACAGCACAACCACAAAACCATCATAACTGCAGCATTAACCAAGAGAGGGCTTACCTAATTAAGGCAACTATCTTTTCAAACCATCAGTGCAATCAGAATTAGATGAACTCAGGCCACTTCTTTTAAGGTTTTGAATTATATCTGATCTCAAGGTTTCACCTGCTGGGGGTGTGGGGGAGCCATCAATCAAGACAAGTGGAGGGCCAATAGGAATGAAAGATAGAGTTTTTCTATGCTGGAGAGAATAACCAAGAGAGACCATGGTGGCTCAAAAATGACCATAGGAGGGACATCCAGCCAAGATGTAGGCATAGGTAGATACACTGTACCTCCTCCCACAACCAAAAGGAAGGACAACAACAAATTTAAAAACAAGAAACAACCAGAACTGCCAGAAAATCAAACTGTATGGAAGTCTGAGAACCAAGGAGTTAAAGAAGAAACATTCATCTAGACTGGTAGGAGGGGTGGAGATGGGCAGCCAGGGTAGAGAGGAGTGAGGCAAGGCTGCAGCTGGTGGAGTGGGCAGTCCCACACGTGCATGCAGATAACCTGGGAGGAACAACTGGGGAGCCAGACAGACCACACAACAGGGCTCCAGTGTGAGAAAATAAAACCTCAAAATCTCTGGCTGAAAAAACCTGTGGGGGTTGTGGTGGTGGGAGAAACTCCCAGCCTCACAGGAGAGTTTGTTGGACAGACCCATAGGGTCCTAGAACATACACAAAACCACCCACCCAGGAATCAGTATCAGAAGGGCCCAATTTGCTTATGGGTAGCAGTGGAAATGACTGAAAACCTACAGAGAGCTGAACAAGCAGCATTACTCCCTCTTGGACCCCTCCTCTGCATACAGCACCACAAAGCCTGGAAGTGGGTTGCCCCGCCTTAGCGAATACCTAAAGCTCCGCCCCTTACTACATAACAGGCATGCCCAGACCAAAATAAATAAATAAATAAAGGCCCAAATGAAAGAACAGATCAAAGCTCCAGAAAAAATACAACTAAGGGATGAAGAGATAGCCAAACTATCAGATGCAAAGTTCAAAACACTGGTAATAAGGATGCTCACAGGATTGGTTGAGTATACGAAAAATGGAGGAAAAAGTGAAGGCTATGAAAAGTGAGATAAAGGAAAATGTACAGGGAGCTAACAGTGACAAGAAGAAAAGCAGGAATCAATCAATGGTTTGGACCAGAAGGAAGAAGTAAACATTCAGCCAGAACAGAATGAAGAAACAAGAATTCAAAAAAATGAGGAGAGAATTAGAAACCTTCAGGACAACTTTAAATGTTCCAACATTCAAATCATAGGGGTACCAGAAGGAGAAGAGTGAGAAATCAAAAACTTACTTGAAAAAATAATGAAGGAAGACTTCCCCTAATCTGGCAAAGGAAATAGACTTCTAGGAAGTCCAGGAAGCTCAGAGAGTCCCAAAGAAGTTGTACCCAAAGAGGAACATACTAAGGCACATCATAATTACATTACCCAAGATGAAAGATAAGAAGAGAATCTTAAAAACAGCAAGAGAAAAGGAGGCAGTTACCTACAAAGAAGTGCTCATAAGACCATCAGCTGATTTCTCAAAAGAAACCTTGCAGGCAAGAAGGGGCCGGAAAGAAATATTCCAAGTCATGAAAGGCAAGAACCCATATCCAAGATTACTCTATCCAGCAAAGCTATCATTTAGAATGGAAGGACAAATAAAGTGCTTCCCAGATAAGGCCAAGTTAAAGGAGTTCATCATCACCAAGTCCTTATTATATGAAATGTTAAAGGGACTTATCTAAGAAAAAGAAGATCAAAAATATGAGCAGCAAAATGATAACAAACTCACAACTATAAACAACTGAACCTAAAAAAAACTGAAACAAACTAAGCAAACAACTAAAACAGAAACAGAATCACAGAAATGGAGATCACGTGGAGGGTTATCAGTGGGGAGAGGGAGTGAGGAGAATGAAGGAAAAGGTACAGGGAATAAAGCATAATTGGTAGGTACAAAATGGTCAGGGGGAGGTTAAGAATAGTATAGGAAATTGGAGAAGCCAACGAACTTACATGTATGACCCATGGACATGAACTAAGTTGGCGGGGGAATTTGGATGGGAAGGGGAGTGCAGGGCGAAGGGGTATAAAGGTGGGGGAATGGGACAAGTATAATAGCACAATCAATAAAATGTACTAAAAATAAATAAATTACCAAAAAATATGACCAGAGGAATGGTGACCACTTTCCTTAAAGGAGTCCAAAAGAATGTGGAAAATTCTCATCTTCCTGTCAGGGGAGGAAAGGGAGGCATATTAGTCAATTTGTCAATTACCAAGCATCACCATTTTGAGCAGGCCCCATGTCAGGTCTATGCAGGACTTGACAGGAAGGGTAATACAAAGGTAAATATTCCTTTGGCCAAGAAATCCATTTGTTTTTTTCTGTAAAATAAAAGACATATTTTCATTTTCACCAATAATTTTATTGCCTTTAATATTTTGAGTATGTCAGCTATCTCCTGTGTGATATAACGTTGATGGTTCTCATTTAATGTCTCAATTTGCTCGCTATCAATTTCAGCTAGTCTACCTGACCGTAGACCATTGTCCAGCAAGAAATCTCTGACACAAAACTTTGCAAACCACTTTTGACATGTTCAATCAGTCACGGCAATTTCTCTATACACTGCACATTTTTTTTGCATTTCAGTTACATTTTTACCTTTCTTGAAGTAATAGAGCATAATATACCAAAAATGTTGCTTATTTTCTTTCATCTTCAATATTAAAATGGCTATACAAGAATTCATGAATTTTGATAAGTTTTTCAATGCACCCTGAGATCAACTGTCAGACACAGTTGTCACAATACAATCTAACAAAATTGTTTCCAATGACATTAAAGAGAACTCAGCACTATTAGAGCCATCTTACAGAAAAAAACCAAATGAACTTTTGGCCAACCCAATTAGATACAGGTCGATTTCAAGGAGCTCACAGCCTACTTCAAACTACACTTTAGGCAAGCACACTACAATGACAACTAACAAGGCAAAAAAGTCAAGGGCAGTATAAAGAAAGTGTCAGAAGCTCCAAGAAGCCATGCTGTTTTGGAGGATGCAGAATCCTAAGAGATGGGGAGCCTTTCAACCCAGGAAAACAGCATAACACAGGCAAGAGATGAACCTGGCTTCTGACATCAGTGACTATTGATAAGTAGGACACAAATGAGCCAGGCACTGTTTGGGAAACTTAAGTCATTAAATGCTCACAACAGCCATACAAAGCTGGTCTTATTATCTCTTCTTTCCAAATGGAGAAACAAGCACAGAAGCATGGAAGATTTAATTAACTTGCCCAAGGGTGCACATATAGGATGCAGCAGAGCTGAAATTCACATGCAGGTGGTTTTACTCTAGACCAGTGCTAACTGATATATAATGTGAGCTACAAATGTTAACCACATATGTAATTTTAAATGTTCCAGTAGCCACATTAAAAATGCAGTGTAGTGAGAGGTGAAATTGATTTTGGCACATGGATATCATATTGGCCATTGCAGTGCCAGGCCATAGACTGTACCTTTAACAACACAGCAATGCTGCTTCCACAGTAGATGGTTGACCATAGGTGGTCTGGGGGTATTGAGACTGGATAGGTCAGCTGGAGGGGGGGCAGGTGAGGTTTCTAAGGGCAGATAAAGGAGTAAATGGCTTCCAGAGACCCCTTTGACCTAACGTAACAAAGCAGTGCCTTATACATGAGGAAGCCTGCACCCCTCTTGTGTGATCCACTCCTTGACACAAAGAAATGGCTGTGATTTGTGGTTTATGAGCAGTAGCTGGGAGGACAGAGGAAAGCCTTGATGTTGGAGCCCAGCAGACTAGGGCGTGGGCCCTGCCTACACCACATACCAGTTGTGTGATCTTGGGCATGTTATTTAATCTCTTTAAGTCTCAGATTCAATATATCTACAGCTATAAAATGGGAATAATCATGCCAACTTCACAGTGCTATTGTGAGGATTAAACCAGGGAATAGAGGAAAGCTCTTAGTACCATGCTTGACGTGTTGTAAATGCTCAAGAAATGTGAGCAATTACTGCTATTATCAGGAGCCCCAAGTTACACAAAGTTCCAAGTCGCTCAGTGACCCAAGTCCCTGTGCACTGCCTGTGAGTAGAGCCCCTTTCCACGGTACCAGGCAGAGGCCAAGTCAGGCTGGGGAGTGAAATAATATAATCCACACAGTGACCTAGGAAGGGTGTGGTGGGAAGACACGAGGGCTCTCTTGAGAGCCTGTCAGCTTTAGAAAATAATCCAAAGATGAAATGGAAAGGAAGGATGAGTAATGATGCCTGAACAGGGATTCTCGTTCAGTCAAGAAAAGGTGTTTAAGATCCTTGAACATGAGAGCTGGAAGGAGACTTAGTTATTACTTAGGGTAGATCGTCCCTCCTTGTTTTACAAGTGAAGGAACTGAAATGCAAAGAGATGAAGTAATTGCCAGGGACAAATAGCTACTTCAGGGCAGAGGCAGAAGCAGAGGCCGGGAATCTCAATTCTGTGTCTAGTGGTCTACACATAGTGAATCTTGCCTGTGACTGTCTTGTTCTCATACCAGCCTTGGTTTTGTGTCAGAATTACCTGGAAAGTTTTCAAAATCTGCAGTTGTTGGGTTCCTCCATGGGAGATTCATATAGATGTGCTGCTTGACACTGACCATCCCTGACTGACTGCTCCCTGTTGCCAAACTCTCCGTCTCTACTTCAAGTCCATTTCTTTACATATCTCTTCTGGGAGGCTTTTACAGTTAACTATGATAATAACAAGAGCAATATTTAATAGTGGCAATTGCTAACATTTTGAGGGTTCCCAATATGCCAGCCACTGTCCTGCACACCTTTGTGAATCATCTTATTTAATCCTCACAAGAACTATTTTATTTTTAAAAGCCTTATGATATCAAAGGGAAAACCAAGACTCAAAGGTAAAAGAAATTTGCCCAAAGTCAAACTGTTGTAAGTGATGGAGCTACAATTTGAAACTGTCACCAGGTCTGACTTTAATTCTATATAATCACATTAATGGGGACTTATTGGTATTTGCTTTGTACTTCAATCATTTTCTTTGCTTATCTAGCTATCCTCTGTCTTCAACTACATGAAGGCTCAACAAGTGCAAGAACAATTTCTTCTTTCTGGGTGTCTCTGCTCTTTGGCTAAGCCAATGGCAGTTCAGTGAGTCTGTGGGCTGAGAGGGGGTAGGCAGAGGGTCACTGAGCAACAGTGGCTTCTATAGGTATCCTGGGAACAGCTCTGGAGACTCAATTCTCTATGTACTAGGCATTTTGGAACAGAAAACTCATAAAAATAGAGAGTTTATAAAATCATAGGGTTGGAATGAACAATAGAGATCTAGTTTTACCTGTTTGATAGACAGGGAAACTGAGGTCTTTGAAAATTAGGTAACCTATTCAAGGCCACACACACACTTGATGGCAGGAAGAATATCGAAGTCTAGGAAATAAACCTAAGAATCACCATGGATTATCTACCTAATATAGATCACAATTTTATGCAAGTTACCTAATTTAGTTCACAGAATGAAGTAGATGTTTTACCCACTTTGTATTGATGATGAGACTGAGATACTGACATATTAATTAACTTGTCCTGGCTCACACAGAGAGAAAGTAACAGAGCCAATTTTTGAACTCAGATGTATTTTAACACCAGATCTTCTGACTCCTGGTCAATTACATAATATTTCTAGGATTTATTGGGAACTTATTATGTAATAGGTACTTTATATGCATTTTAACAATCACTCCAGAAACTCTCTGGAGCAAATAATATATATCCATTTTTGAAACAAAGCAACTTAGAGAAGGCAGTAACTTACTAAAGTTTGCTTAGCAAGTCAGTGGTGGAGCTGAAATTTAAACACTGGTCTTTTGGACTCAAGATCTTAAACTCTTCCCTACTGACGCACTATGCTGGATGACGTGAACCCTAAGAGAGAACAAGACTTAGGGCCATGGTGAGATCCCACAAACACACCTCATTTGCTTTGGCTTGTGAAAAATGACTAGAGAAGCATGGTCCTGCCCGTCACTCCAAGTCACTTTCTAATGACTTCCAGACTTCCTCCGAATGTGGACTTCAGTACTGACACTTCCCAAAAAAGCCCACATCCCCTTGCCTCACTTATACGTTTGAAAATAGACAATAGGAGGTCACACTTTTTAAGAACAACCTCCTTGGGACTGAGAGCCAGCTGGAGATACGTCAGTTCCAGTTAGGTAATTTTGAAGGGTAAGTTAAAAGCCGATACAAATGAGCAGCCACAGCAATGTTTTACATGCAACCTTCATAAAGGATCCGGGAATCATCACTAGGAACACTGTTTCACCCTTTCTCCTGTTGAGCTATAAGTACTTTTGTAAAATAAACTCACGAAGTCCTCCAACACCCCAAACGTTAAAGGGAAGGAAAGAGTGACTTAGCAGAAGGAAGTATGCGTAAGGTCAAGGAGGGAACATAAGAAAAAAATCTAGATGGAGTCCCAAAGCGAGGATGGTTAGATCAGCCCTAACACCACCACGTAAGTCACCCACAGGCAAGAAGCCATATTCCTTCTGTGGCTGACTGGACAATTTCATTTCCCTATGTAAGAAAAAATATATTAAAAGAAGCATTAATAAAAAGAAAAACCAGGGAAAGGAAATAAATTTCCATTTCTACTAAAAAAACAAAAACAAAAAAAAACTTTAGCCTTTTCTGTCCCAGTCATTGTTCTAAAATTTTTCCTTTGCATTTTTCTACACATGGCTTTTTGGGGGGGAGGTCATTCATTTCTCAGTATATATGGGTAGTTCAAGTCAACTCTCTCCCTTTTTACCATGTAATTCAGGTTCCTGTTTCTTTGGACTCTTTTTGCTCCCTCCAAATGTCTCATTCCATCTCTTCTCTATCTTTTTAATTGGAGTAGTTTCTTCAAGCTCTAAGAAAACTCACCCTCTTGTCTTTTCTTCACTCTTTCCCTTTCAGCTGCTTTCCTGAATTGCTACTGCATCAATTCTGTTTTACTGACCACAATTGGTGCAGCTGGGATGGAGAAGCAGCAACTGAAAAGGAAATGCTAATCAGACCTTTTTAAAGAGTAAACACACACACATATGCGCACACACACACTCAAATAAGAAAGGGCTCTGATTAAAGGAGAAAAATTACTTTACTCAGTATTCCACACTATAAAGATGGTTGAGTTTCTGAAATTGCCCCCAGATATATTTTCTCCAGTGATCTGAGGAGGCCAGGGGAGAGCACAGGACTTGTCTTCTCCACATGGCCCTTTTTCAATGGAGCAGTTTTAGACTAGCTTGTACACTCAGTGGGGGGAAGTGCACAGAGACTTAAGACACATATACCAGGTCTATGCCTGGTAGAGCTCGCCTGTGGACATAGAAATGGGTGCGAGGGCACACTGACCAGTGGGGCCCATGGGTTGGGTGTCATCCCTCAAACTAAAAGGTTGCCAGTCAGGGCACATGCCTGGGTTGTGGGCCAGGTCCCCATTTAGGGGTGTGCAAGTGACAATCAATGTTTCTCTCCCTCTCTTTCTTTCTCCCTTCACCTCTCTCTCTCTCAAAAAAAAAAAAGAAAGAAATGGTTGTGAGGAGGAGGTCCTAGATGTAGGAATGGGGCAGTGAGGTTCTTCTATTTCAGTAAGAGCAAGGACAGCACAGAGAAAGTGGTCAGACCTTAACTCTGAGATTAGAGGGGACCATATCTTACACAGGGTTTTCTAGTTTTGTTCATTTTTGTTTTGTTTTTTAGCACTGGAGATAGGAAGAACAGGTGGCCAGGCCACCACTGATACCCCAACCCCATGTGGCCTAACATCAAAGGTGCTTCACTGAAATTTTTTGTGAATGGTTTGCAACCCCTAGCTGGGGAACATAGCCAAGGAGGGAAGAAAACTGAAAGAGTAAATGAGCAAAGTGGAGGAAGCTTATTGGAAAAGAAAGAGCCCCGGACTGATAAACAAGGTCCAGTTGTTTTTGTAGGGTGGGGCACATCATTCTCACTCTAGGCTTTGATGTCCCTGTCTGTTAAAACAGGTCTAAAGTGATTAATCTTAAAGTGACTTTCCAGCTCTAATATTCATATAATTGAATAGTAGAAATAAAATAATTCCCCTCTGTCTATTTTGTTATGGGATGATAGAAACAAGTCATGAGGTGTGACAATGTAGTTCAGTCACTGTCTCCGACCAAGTCAAAAAGAACTATCTTTGAGAAGGAGGAAAAGTCCTGTTCATTTAAAATCTGACTCAACATCAAAGCAATTCTTCATTGCCAGCCCAAGCTTACTCTTCTACAGAGCCTGGAGCAAGGCTCCTTTAAGGTTGGGTATGTGTACAACAGGCAAATTCACGTGTGAGCCTTGCTTTCTCTCTCTCATCTGACATGGCAAGTGATGAGGATGGGGGCCAGGCAGGGGGAGAGGAGACACAGAGATGGGAATTTTCTAACGATCTTCTTTAGTTAATAGGCACAAGTTGTTAGCTTGATCTGAGAGGCTTCTTTCCATGTGTGCCAATTCCACCCCCTCCTTTTTGTAATGGGTTTAGTTCCCACAGCTAATGTACTGCGTAATGAGGCCAGAGGGAAGCAGAATGCTCTGGAGGAATGATACGGAGCTTCCCCGGCCCTGACAAAGGACAGAGAGAGCCTGGCTGGAAGGTCTCAATGAAGGGGTCCAGGCTTCTTTCAGCCCCAGTTCGTCAAAGCCTCCTGCCGGGGCTTGTGCTCAGCAGTGTCATAGTCCAGGCCCTAGAGTAAAACCCCAAGAGGTCCTGGTACCAGACAAATCCCTGCCAGGCCAAGCTCAGTTCTTTTTCTAAGCCCTGACCCAACCTTCCTTCCCTTTCCTCCTGGTCTTCCAGCTACTGGTTCAAAGGCTTCTTACTTACTCTCAGGATAGGGTACACTTTTCCCATATGACCCACTCTCCGTAGGGTAAGAAAGCTCCCTCACCCCATTCTATCACATTTATCAAACTGTAGGTAAAGAGAAAAGAACCATACTTTGTGCTAACAAATGTCTAGTGATCTAAGTAGCCATATGGAAGGTGACCTTAATCCTCTTGGTCACTTTTTAAAAATATATTTTATTGATTATGCCATTACAGTTGTCCTATTTACCCCCCCCTTCGTTCACCTCCACCCTGCACACCCCTCCCCCACCTTTAGTTTATATCCACGTGTCTCAAGTTCTTTAGATTCTATATTTCCCATATTATTCTTGCCCTCCCCCTGTCTATTTTCTACCTACCATCTTTGCTACTTATTCTCTGTACCTTCTCCCCCCTTCTCCTCCTCCCACTCCCCTGTTGCTAACCCTCCATGTGATCTTCATTTCTATGGTTCCCCTCCTGATCTAGCTGTCCTCTTAGTTTGCTTTTGTTTAAGGTGTGGTTGTTAATAACCGTGAGTTTGCTGCCCTTTCACTGTTCATATTTTTTATCTTCTTTTTCTTAGATAAGTCCCTTGAACATTTCATATATTAAGGGCTTGGTGATGATGAACTCCTGGAATTTGATCTTATCTGAGAAGCACTTTATCTGCCCTTCCATTCTAAATGAAAGCTTTGCTGGGTGGAGCAATCTTGGATGTAGGTCTTTGGATTTCAGGACTGGGAATACTTCTTTCCAGCTCCTTCTTGCCTGTAAGGTCTCTTTTGAGAAATCAACTGACAGTCTGATGGGAGCTCCTTTGTAGATGACTGTCCCCTTATTTCTTGCAGCTTCTAGGATTCTCTCCTTCACTTTAATCTTGGTTAATGTAATTATGACATGCCTTGGTGTGTTCCTCCTTGGGTCCAACTTCTTTGGGACTCTGAGCTTCCTGGACTTCCTGGAAGTCTATTTCCTTTGCCAGATTGGAGAAGTTCTCCTTTATTATTTGTTCAAATAAGTTTTCCACTTGTTGCTCTTCCTCTCCCCCTTCTGGTACTCCTATAATTCAGATGTTGGAATGTTTAAAGATGTCCTGGAGGTTCCTAAGCCTCTCCTTATTTTTTTTTTTTGAATTCTTGTTTCTTCATTCTTTTCTGTTTGGTCATTTTTTTCTTCCTTCTGGTCCATTCCCTTGATTTGAGTCCCAGTTTCCTTTCCATCACTAGTGGTTTCCTATGCATTTCCCTTCATTTCAATTAGTTTAGCCTTCATGTGTTCCTCTAATTTGTGACTAAAATCAACCAGTTCTGTGAGCATCCTGATCACCAGTGCTTTGAACTGTGCATCTGATAGGTTTGCTATTTCTTGGTTGCGTAGAGTTATTGGCTCTGGGGCTTTGAGTTCTTCTTGAGCCATAATGTTTTGGTCTGTTTGCACCTGTTATATATGAGGGACAGAGCCCTAGGTGATCACCTGGGTGGGACAACTCAGTCGCTGGGTTGTGATGCTGTATGTGGGGGCGGGGTCCAGGAGGGGCAATGGTGGTCCCCTCTGCTGCTCCCTGCCATTGGGGCTTTGTGGTCTGTCTCACCGCTCGCTCCTTCGCCTGGTTTATCTGCTCTCGAATGTGTGACCATGGTCAGCCTGCCGCCTTGTGCCCTCACTGGGTCTGCCCGTCGCAACCCCATGCCTAGGATCTGCCAACTGCCACCCACACACCTGGGTCGGTCTGGCTGAGCTTTCCTGTGTGACCCCGCTTTGTTTCTTACCGGTCTGGCTGAAGGGTTCGTTGTCGTCAGACTTCCGTATAGTTTAATTTTCTGTGTTTTGGTTGAGTTTTTGTTACTAAAACTTTGTTGTCTTTAAACTTGGTTGTGTGAGGAGGCACAGTGTTTCCACCTAGGCCTCCATCTTGGCTGGAAGTCCCTCTTGGTCCCTTTTGATTGCTCGCTCCTGTGTGCCATATCACCTTGGTCTAGTGGAATGTCAGATGACATCACCATCCTGTGCACATCAATAATTCCCAAAGGTGCACCTTGTTCACCTTTTAATTCCCTGTGGTCTCTAGTTATAGTACACGGCACACGCAGAGGCTCATTCCATTGTACTGAGTTGAAATAATTTTAATGATAGGGAAATGGGTTCCAAATATTATGACCTTGGGAAAAAGCTGGTGATTACTATAGATTATTCCCTGAAGCCATCAATCCAGAGGGCTCTAAAGTTTCCCAAAGGGCAAGGGAGGAGACAAGTGAAGATAAGATGTCAGAACCAATGGGGAAAATATTTGGACAAATCCAATATTTACTTGTCCATAAAAAAAAACAATCAAAACTGCACAGCTGGAAAAGTTCAGCAAGAGACAATGCAAATGATCAGGAGGAGGCTGGTGGGAGAAGGTGGCTAGTATGATTGCACCCTCAATGTACACTTCAGAGTTTACAAAGTGTGTATAAGATTAACTTCATCCTCCAAACATCTTTAACAGTGCCCTATAAAATGCAGGAATGTTGTCTGGCACTTTCAGATGAAAAACCCGAATTCCTAGAGCTTAGGTCACAGTGTTGCACAGCTAGTAATCGTGAGAAAGGGTGCTCCCAGCCCAAGGCTCTTCTCACTGTGGCACGATCTGTTAGAATTCATTAGTGTTAGAGGAAAGGCTGCAAATTGAGAAAGTAAAGTTTGGAAAGTCACGTAGGACCAGTACCAGTGAAAGGGGCTTGTTTACTGCCTCCACAAACCTGTAATCTGGGGAAACCCTGAAGCCTGAATGAGATAAAATGTGGAACAAATAAAAAGGCAGGCTTTTATGAGGCGAATAGTAAACTTGTGGTGTTTATTGAATAGCAAATAGCAGGACTCATCCAGTCTACACTGTCAAGCTCTGTGTTTGTTTCCCATGGGAATTCTATGAATTAGGCTCCTTTCCTTCATTGGTCTACTCTAAGAGAATACGCTATTGGGAAATATAGCATTCCCAGTGCTACTGGGAAAATTCATATCTGATGATCTCAAATAGGTTAGTGTGGAAAAGCAAGGAGTTGGGGAAAATTTCCCAGTTCCCACCAAATACTATGTCATTCCCTCCATCAAATAAGCCTTGGGCCCTGGAGAGTGATAAAGTCCTAGACTGGTCTAGAGCCAGCATATGTTCTATCTAATTTAAGGTGCCATTTTTCATACTCTGTTGCCAAGTTATAGATGGTCTTCAGGGGCTTTTTCATCTCTTTGAAGGTTCTAAGATGCACAGTCCCTCTAGACTGCTTCTTCCCTGTTCGCCTTATCCTGAGAGCTAGAGCAGGCGTGTTTCGACGTTCTCCAGAAAAGTGACTCTATGTGGTGAATCCTCTACTTTTTCATTCAGGCAGAAACAGAACATATGCATTCAGCTAGGGATCACATCGCCTCCTTGTCAGCCCACCTCACTGCTTTTCCCCCTACCTAGAACTATCCTCCCCCGCCACCCTCATGGTTTCACATGACAGCTTCCCCTCCTCATTCAGATCTCTATTCAAGTGTCACCTCCTCAGAAACATCCCTCATCTAAAATGGTTGTTCTTCCAATTATTCTCTATTCTCTTGCCCTGATTTACTTTTTTTCACAATTCTTATCATTACATAACAGTATATCTATTTCCGTGTTTGTTTATCGCCTCCACTGGAATGCACTCTCCATTTAAGGAAAGAACATTGCTTTTGTTGACCAATATGTCTCTAGTTCTTAGGAAAGTGGCTAGCATGTAGTAGGCCCTCAATAACTGTCCAATGAGTAAATGACCCCAGAGAGTTCCTATTCCTCAGGTCACTTGCAATCAAAATACCAAAGCCAAAGGCACCTAGAAGGCCAGGCCCCTGAAGAACTTTTCCTTTTACCTTGCCTCATTTCATCTACTGAGTTTAGAGTAGTTATTGTCATCATTGCCTTTACCACCACTGTTATTATTTACTTATTAGAATAACAGTTAATATTTTTACAATTATTCATGAGACTAATGTGATCTTAATAATTAAGTGACTATATTTAACAGAATGTGCCTGGCATATAGCAGTGACTTGATTACTGTTTGCTTATTCACCTGCGCAACAATTGTAGACTCTGTTAGCCAAGTACATCATAATCATAAAGAAAGAGATACAATTATTCATCAGTAGTTAAGCACAGTGTGTACTTTCATATGTATTTTCTTATATACTTCTCTTAGGAGCCCCAAGAGGTAGGTATTCTTATACCTCAAAGTCATAGTTAGTAACTGGGTTAGTGGTATTTCAGCTCAAATCTGTTTGACTCTAAACCCCGGGCTTTCCCCCCCAAACTATACTGCTGTGCTAAGAATGTCCTATTCATGAAAAAGTCTTACTCACTCAATTGCTCCTGGAGTAAGTAAACCCTGGTTTAGTCACCTATAAAATGAAAGGACTGGCCTGTGAGGTTTTTAAGATACTTTGCTGTCCTATAACGATTTTACATCATATACTCTGTCCCATTGCCAAATCCTCCCATGCTCATGCAAAGGGCTTTACCATCTGCCCCTCTCTCTGCAATATCTAATTTCTTCAAAAGACCTTCAGATAATCTGTCTCTTCACTTCATACCCCTTTCTACTGGTCAGAGCATTTTCCTTCTCCAAGCAGCACATATCATCCCCTTTGTCCCAGGCTCCCCCACAAGGCCCTGCTAATCTGACATGCACCCCCTCAGCAGAAACCAGTGACGTCCTCTTTCAATTGGCCTCATCATGTTCTTCCTGGTTTCGCCCAGAGCTGCTGCCAAGACTTCCCACCTTGCCTGTCTGGCAAACGTTACTCCTCTATGCTAGGGCTCGTTATCAGAAATAAAGTGAGACACATTTCCATTGATGACCCCTAAGTCAGTCAAGCCCAGGAGGCTGGGCCAACTTCTTCATCAATCATCTGTGTAAGGGAATTGGGACCAAAGCCAGCCTCCTAGAACCAAAGTCTACTGGCTCAAAACACCAGCAGTTACTAGCAGAGTGATGCTGCCACTTGGTTGGGAGAAATGTTTCTGGCATTCTAAGCTGTAAGCACTAATATACTGTGAGAACTTACTGGTTGGGAGAACAGAGGGGGATTACAATCCACTGAAAATATTTGTGTAAGGAAGATAGGGATTCACCACCTGTTTCCTCTTCCATTAATATTTATGACAGCTGAGGAATCTTACCCTCCACAAAAGCCTCGGCTCCATGCCCAATTTTCTAACCCATTCTTCCCATTTACATGAACATTTTCATAGAAAAACATAAATCTCACCTTGTTGTCAGAAAGGCGTTTTTCCAGCTCCTACTGGGGTGAGGAGTGGGGTGTTTTTCTATGGCTCTTGACAACCCAGCTCCAACCTCCGTTTTGGAGCTTGAGGCTGATGCACCTCCGTCTGACTTCTCTTCCAGATCTGGGGCCAAGATGGCTTTCAGCAGCAGTTCTTTGTGAAAGGAGGTGAAGATCAAAGGGCACAGCAGGCATGCAAACAGAAAGTGGATTGGAAGGAAAGCCAATCTCTCCTGCCTCTTTTCAGTGCCTTTTACTCCTAAAGTACCACTAGCTTTCTCCTGGAAAGTGTCCAGCTATGATGAATCTATCAACAAATACTTGAGTCCTCCTTGCTGAGCAACCCTCTGCCTCTACCTTCAAGGGCCAGAGTCTGGCTGAGCTCTCTGGGAACACTGCAGGCTCTCTCCTGCCCCTGAGGAGCTTGCAGTCTTTTTGAAGGAGGCACCACTGTGACAGTAGAAAATTTCAGAGCAGGAGGTGCCCTTCAGTTTTATCTGGTCCAAACAAAACTCCTGCCTGAATAAATGGGAAAACTGAAGCCTGGAGAAGCAAAGTGAGATATTGATGGCAAGCAGGGACCCAGCTACAACTTCTATCCTCTGATCTAGAGTGCTTTTTATTATGTCACCAGGATCACTATAAAAATAATTTATTTAGCACCTGTCTTTGGAACGAGCTGCTAAGTAAAATGCATTTAATAGACATGGTCTAGGCTCTTTGCCCAAAGCTTAGTGTGAGAACACAGAACTGACCACATCAGTGACGACAGCTCTATTAAAAAGGACACCATGGTTAGTGCACCTAAACTGAACCAAGAGAAAATTAAATAAACCATGGACTGGCTTTATCCCAAGGGTTCTTGGTGGAATGACATAGTTAGTGAATCCTGTACCTATGTCAAAGACTGAAGGGTCTGTGGATCAGCTGGAGGAGATGAAGGGCCAGGAGACAATTCATTGAAAAAAACTAGATTAAGATGACAGACTTAGCACACACTCCTGACATCATCCTTTTACTTCAAATGCCTAGAATGAGGTACTTTAAAAATTCATGAAATTCTTAGAAACAAGAAACCTAAAGGAGTCTAGAAACACTGGCCTGGGAAGGACATCCCCAGAAGACTGCTCATCCACCCCTGAAGTAGGGCTCCACCCATACGCACCTGCAGGCTTCCAAAAAGACTGATCCACACATTCTTAAAATCTAGAGAGAATAGAATTACGCAGCCTCCCAGGTGACTTTCTAATGCTGCCCTAATCCTCATAGCCAGGACCCTAAGTTCATCATGTTTCATCCACTGGCCACTGCATTTTGATGGGGAGGCAGTGGAAGTAGAAACCCAGCTGCACTTACTTTGTCATGACTGTACAATCCCTCCTTTGGGTTGGACTACATTGCCTGTGCCCTCTGCTACTCTCTCCAGCCATTTCTTCTGCAGGCTATAGAAATTCAGCTTTCCAATCTTGATGATCCTCCTCTTGTTTCACCAGCTTTAGCAAGCCCAGAAACACTGTTTCCAAGTTCAGTCCTGGCCACCTTCTTGCAGCATACTCTGGACCCTATGGAGTTTTTCCAGTTATCTCCGGAGTGAGGGTAATGAATTGGCCTACCTCGCTGACTGCCCTATGATTAAGCCACTAGTTGTTAAGCATTGTAATATAATAAAGTCACCAGCTTTATAGGAGGGCTATTTAGACCTTTATAGGAGGTCTATTTCTCAAGAGTCCAATGTGCTTTCTAAGAGTTATACTACCCCATCATCTTACTGTGGTAAAATCCAGTGATGGTGTCTAAAATCCTGGCCACAGTTTCTGCCTTGTCCTATTAGCTTTCTTTCCCCTTAGGAGGGTCACTGAAGCCCATTGAAGCCACCGTTTTAGCTTCAGCCTCTAGATCACTAGCCAACCATCAATCATCCACATATAAAATAGCTTTTTTATTTGCTGTTGGCTGTGGTGTAGCATGGGCTTACGGAAGACAAACCATTCCATGCAAATTTTAACAAGGAAAGCAGACTTGTATACAATTGAGAGCTGTACACAGAAACTTAAAATGGTGGGGCTCTGGATCCTTTGCCAAACTCAGGGCACAGGGTCATGCGTGGTCAGCACCTTGTGCCTGTGGGAGAGGAAGCTCATCTACCCTTCTAAGAAAGCTTGGTTTTGGGTGATGATCGGCATCCACTGTGTGTTTAGCAGGATACTGCAAACACTCGCTCATTGATGAACAGGCATCATTAACTAATCCATCTGCAGGCTCTAAACACCCACAAGGGATTTGAATTCCGCACTACTGAAGCAGCAGCTGTCACTCAGCACCTGCCACAGGGGGACTGGCCAGACTTCAGAAAGAGTCCTCTGAGGCCAAAGACTGTAAAAAGGAGAGATTCCAGGGGTATTGGGGGTGACAGCTGGGGCTGGATGGGGAAGGTGCAGAAAGGAACTCAAGGAGGAAAAAAAAAAGAGAACGTGCAAAAAGCAAGCAACCCTCCACGAAAATACAAAGAAAGAGGACAAACAGCAGAGGAGTAACCTCAGAATGAAGCAGTGATTGCGAAGGGAGGTTCTGGCAGGAAATCTCACACTGCTTTTCCCAAGGACACCTTCCTGCTATTTTGGCCACCAGAGGGCTCCTTTATTCCAAAAATATTATGGAAAAGTGACAAATGTCTCTCTAATGTTTTCCACTCAACATATACACCTGTGAAATTAGTTATTTCTGTTTATGTGTACAAAAAAAGTCTTTGAGAGTTGGAAATTCAATTCTGGTTTGGACCCTGTGTCCCCTGAGTGAATATGGAAAGAAACCATCAACCTCTCTGCTCTGCTTCTCCAGCTGCAAAAATGGAGAGGCTGCCCCTCATCTTGCTACAAAGTCTAGGTCAGAACCAGGTCAAGGAGAAGCAGAGGAGAAAAGGGCCCTAACAAGTCAAACTTGAGACTGCAGAGCTACAGATCACTTCTTCTCAATGTTCATATTTAGTTGAGGATAAGAGAACCCGTATCTTGGATGTCATATATCTTCCTTGTCCTGGTGAAACTCAAAAATCAAAGAAAAATATGCATATATGTTCGGTAAAAGGTTCAGGTTAATGGGCCAGTTCTGTCAATTTCTAACTATATGACCTTGGCCTAAACACCTAACCTTGTAAGCTATGGTTTTTCTTCTCTATAAAATGGAAAGTATTCTTATCTCAGAGGCTGGATACAGACTTGAATGAGATAATGCCTTTGAAGAGTTGGCTGATGGTAAAAGCTCATTATTCACTCATTTACACACGTCTGCCCCACACACTAGACTGACATCAGCAAGAGTACCGACACAAATGCAAAACTGGTACCAATGGGCATGCTCAGTCTGAGGAAGAGAAGGCTTAGAATGATGTGCCTGCCTTCGAGTACTGGAAGGACTATCAAATGGAAGAGGGAGTAGAACTTTTGTCAGTCCAAGGAATAGAAACAGGACACATATTGGGGAATCAGATCAAGATCGCCAGAGAATAGGAATTGCCTAATGTTAAAACTTTCCAAAAATGGAGTGAGTAGTCCATGTAAAACAGCAGGTTAGCTCATATCTGGGGGGTGTCCAAGGAGAAGGTGGATGAGCCATGTAAAGGAAGTTGTAGTACGGATTCCCACAACAGGCGGAAAGGCCTGGATTATGTGGCCCACAGGAGCCTTTCCAACTCAGGGAATTGTATGATTCTTTGTTCCAAGCAATGGGGAAAAAAACTAACAATTATGTCAAGCTGGCCAAAAGGATGGTCTGTTTCCCAACTTGGCAGCTGTGGACGTGCGCACTTTCCCGATGTTTTATGCTCCCTATGCATCTGGCTAGCGCTGGTCTTACCCCTGGTTATAAAGTGACCAGTTCCCAAACTTTGGATAATTAGTTCACGCCAATAGCAGCACTATTCACAGCAAAGTGGTTGATATAGATCCAGTCCACAATTTGGAATAACTGCTGCTTCTGACACAATAGTGGGCATCCAACAGAAGGGAGGGGCGGAGGGCAGAGCGGGGATAGGAAAGGAATACGTGATGAAGAAAGGGTGCAGGGTGGGTACAGTGGGAGACACAGTTAAATCGTAGTTCACGTCTCTTTAGATCAAGCATTGTGTAATTGGGGCACTTTTCTTCCCTCTTCTTCCTCTGACAGAGAACCCTTTTCTCACAGCCAAGGCATTCTGTCAAGAGGCAAGAGTCTGGACATATGACTTTTGGCAACTGCTCTTCTATATTTGTCCTATCGCAAAACTAAATTTCATTTAGACCTTCTCACTAAATAGATTAAATGGGTTCTTGTGGTGTTTCTAAATAAAACAGGATGAGGGAGAAGAGGGTTTGAAGGGAATCCAGGAAAGTAGTGTATCCCAGGGGTTAAACATGGGATTATAATCTAGAGAAACTTGGTTTGGAATCATAACTTAACCACAACTAGATGTGAAATTTTTAAACAATATCCAAGCCTACCTTATTTACCTATAAAAGAGAGGTAATAGTACAGAATTTTGGTGAAGATATAAAGTGCCCAGTACAGGACTTGGCGCATAGTGGTTGATGTTTAGATCATGACAGGTTACTCTTGCTATTATGGATCTGGTGTCAGTCAGGAACAAGGGACAAAGGGACTGGAAAAATCCCAGCTCATATAGGAAGGACATGCAAATTCATGGAGTCTGAAGAGAGGTGTGGGTATGTTTGCCCTTTGGTGAGTCTGGACTTAAGTAAATGAACTGGAATCTGCACCATTGCATAGAGTTTGGTTTGGTTAAGGAGAGGACATGGGGTACACGATATGCAGGGCAGTGTCGGCCACCTTAAAAAAAGACAGATTGGAACATATTATATTACAGCAAGGGAGCAACATTCTCCCCTGGCTAAACTCTGGAAAATACATGGGCCACTGTTCCATGTCAGGCTGCTGGAGGTGGGGCCAAAATGGGCAAACATAGACTCTTAGAGCTGATCTTGAAGCAATGGGTCTGTCGTAGGTCAGATGGTGGCCTGTAGAAGGGGAGATGCGCATCAGTTGGGAAGTACATTATCCCTAAAGGGCTTACCTACACTCAGGTCTGTTAAGACACTGGTGATTACTGATGATGGGATGTTATGAAAGTATTTTAAGTGCTTTAAATATAAGGCCATTACTCATGTGTGGGGGATGATGCCTCCCATCTTCACTGAACTGATACCTGTACTAGTCATATGGTATCAGGTAACTGTACACATCTGCTGGCCCCAAACACTGTAATAATAAATGCACAATGTTTCATTGGAAGAATATGAAAATACCATGGCTTTTAAGTCCAGGACCATGATTTTCAGAGGGCCACGTTGGTCTGCAGCAGAGATCAGAAGGAGCCTAATTCCAACTCTGAGCCCTGTTAGGCAAAGTGCCCTGCCAATGAACAGGGTAGCAAATACTACAGTAGTCCTTCCCCCCAATCCCATCACTCTGAAGGGCAAATGTAATCACCTTTCCTCTGTGGAGGAGGCCTTGAAAGACATCAGTCAACTCTCTTCAAAACTTAAGCAATTTCCTCCTCAAGAATTTGAAGTAGGAGGGAATGTGGGTCACCTGTCCTATTTGCAAGAACATTCTGTATTCCCCCCTCACCCAGTCCACTATCCCCGATTCAGCCTGAAGGGTCTGAAAATAAGTTTTGGACTTTTCAAACTAGCACCCACAGTAATAGGTACGTTTTATTCCATGGCCCAGAACACACACAAATACATATATTTCATGAAACAAAACCTACTGCATGCATGGACTCTGATAGTTTCTATTACATTTTTTAACTCATCTATTTCATTTTTAAATGTTACTAATGACTTGAATTTCACTGTATAACCTGAAGCTTGAACAATGTCCTTCACCATTGAGCTTTCCTATTTATAAGTCTGCAAACTGCTCTCCATTTCCTGGCAAATAAAGTCAAATTCCCTAATGTGACAAACAAGAGCATTTATAATGGTCTTTATCTTCCATCTTCACCCAAGCACCCCATGCTCCCCAAACCCCTGGCACCTGACCCTCCTAGGAGATCCAAGCACTATTTACTCTCCTATCACATGCATTGTTCATGCCCTATCCTCAGCCTAGACATACTTCTCACTGCAGAAAAATTTTTCTCCATGCTTAGCAAGTTTCCCAGATATCACGTCCTCTGAAGACTACCTTGAGATGCCCGAGCTAAATCAAAAACTCTCCGCTAGGATCCCACAGTCTTCGGGAATTCTCTTTTTGCACAGCATACATGATCAACAGACCCTCCTTATCATAGCTTAGGTGATCTCTATTTTTTGAATTGATATAAATAATTTGAAAACAAAAATCAAACTTTTGTCTTTTTCTCTCCTTTGTGATTGGCCATGGCCTCCCTTCAACCTATTTCTACTCTCACCCTCTACCCCTCCATCTCCTTAAAGCTCAGAACCACCCCCTGGGAGAATGGGCAGATCAGATTAGGAAAAAGGGGCATCAAAATTAGTGGGGTCAGACCAATCTAGTTCTAGTTTCTCTTCCTCCAGACCAGAAGTTCTGTTTCCAAGGGATGTAAGCTTGGCAGAGGCAAACACACTTCATCTGAATCACAGGAGGCTGAAAAATGCAAGGTACAGTGGAGAAACCAAGGCAGAGTGAGAACCTGTGGCTGGCTCAGGTCACAAAACCAGGAGCTGACAATAGGAACAGAATTTTAAAAAAGTACTACTTCACAGGCCACAGGGAAACCCTGTCGCCAAACAAATGCCCTGCTGCCTCTCAGACTGTGGGCAGCGGATGACCTGATTTACAACCAGTCCCAGAGCTTAATGAACTCCCAGGTCACCTTTATCCACACAAAAGTAACAACAAAAAGACCCCCAGGGCTCTGTAGTTTTCAAAGCAATTAGGACATATTATTGCATTTAATTATGGAGTGTCAGAGCTGGAGGGGACTTTAAGAGGTCAATTAGTCTAATCCCTCATCCTGCAGCATATGAAAAGGAAACTGTGAGCAGGAAAGTGACTTGTCCAGGGTCATACTCCTTAGTTAGCAACAGAACGCAGTGTGCGTTTCATCAAACTATGCTTTTCACACACAAAAGCTTCTAGTGCTCTACTGTTCTCCTTGATGAAGATAGATTTCAAATCCCCTCAAATGAAGCAGTGTGGCGCTTACCTTATCTTTAAAAGATTCCCAGGCAGAGACTCTACAGCCTCTCTCTGGTCAACCCTTCCTATAATTTGCTGCCACATGAGCTAATCTTATCCCTGTTACCAAGAGTGCCTAAGCTATTAACTCACCAGTAACAGGTGCCAAATTGCCTCTTCTTTTGCACAAGATGTTCATTTAAAATCAAATTGCACATAAATCCCTCTGGTCTCTCCTAGTTTCCCTCAGCCCTTGGCCTTTTTTGGTCTAATTTGCCCTTAGTGTTCCCAGTGTTCTCTGCTAAGAGTCTCTCAGTTGACACGTGGCGAGAGAAAGCTGGGAGAAATAAGGGAGCACCTATATAGTTGTGCTGCAGTACACTGGCAAAAAGGGGTTACAGGGATGGCCTGGTGGAACTACAACACTCTTAGGGACTCTTCTAGAACTCCCTCGCCTTACAGATGCGGAAACTGAGGCTGGGGGTACAGAAGAGACTAGCTCCAGCAATTAGGGAAACCAAGCTAGAGCAACATCCCAAGTTTCCACACTGCCAGACCAGTTCACTTCCTTTACCGTCTGCCTTTGACTTTGGCAATGAGGAAACCGAAGCTTAAAGAGAGATTCTGTAAGATTACACAGCTGCTAAGTGTGGCGTCCAAGACTAGAATCACAGTGAGACGGCAGAGAAGCAGTGAAGGGAAGAAGGGGAAGCCGCCCGCCAAGCATTTCCCATGTTAAAGGCAGGGATGCTGCACAACTGCAGGTGGCAGTATTCCCACTGCACTCTATGAGCTCTCTGGAACTTGTTTGTGGCCTGCTGTGGGGATGGGGGCGCAGAGAAGAAAGGGCAGATGCCCTGACTCTCCTGAAAACCAGCTCAGAGGGCTCTAGCACCTCGGCGTTGCCGGCCCCAGAGCTGAGGTGCCTGGCCCCCAAACTGATCCCGTGGCCCCTTCTCTGGGGAGCAAGGGACAGGTTCCGAATACTTTTCTCCTTTCTGTGGGATTATCCCTTTTGAATTGTTTAAAAAAAAAAAAAGCTGCAAGCAGCGAACCCTGCCTGACAACACGGAGGAATTTTTCCCAGGGATCGGCCGAAAGCTGACTCACATTTAAAGACTTGCCCAAAGTGGTCATGCCCCTCTGAGCAAATACCACAGGCATGTAAAACCTCACTCCCCACGGCCTCCGGGCGGCGAGGACTCCCAGGCGGCGGCTGGCCCGGCCCTCGATTGGACAAGAGCTGTTCTGCTGGGCTCAGGCTCAGCCAATCAGAGCGCTGCAGCTCCGCGTTGCTAGCCTAGCCCAGCCGGAGTCCGAAAGGGAGGCACAGGCAGGGAGCTGTCACTGCTTGTTTCCTGTCCTGGGGGCGGGGGTGAAACGGGTGGGAGGCTTGAGCTGTTTGTTTAGGCAGGTAAGGCCTGGGAGGGAAGTAAAAAGAAAGGACTGAGCCGCCACCTACACTGCAGGCTGCCTCGGGGCCTCTGAGCGCCAAGTTTTCATTCCAGAATGTGAACTGCTGCTAGCTGGCTGTGACAGAGGCTCCCCGCCCGGCCTCGCAGACCGCTCTTGCTGGGCCCGGCTCACGGATGCATTCCTGTGAGCCGCAGGACAGTCCTTTTTCAGGCTGCCTGAGAATTCCAATACCCATGAGTCATTTCTCAGGTACCCCCAATTGCAGAAGGCTAGAAGAGTCACAGAACCATAAATAGAACAAGAGGTGTTGAAGGAGGTATCAAGATCAGAGTTCTCATCCTGTTCACAGCTAAATTAACGTGTGACCCTGGATGAGTCTTTTCAAAACTGTGGTTCTTGTTTTTTTCTCATCTTTAAACTGAGGGGTTTGGGCCCAATCATCCTTAAAGTCCCTGGCTCTAAGATTCTGCAACACGGAGGAAATTTGAGATTGGCTCTTGTTCCTCAGTCCCGAAAAATTTTCCACCCAGCACCCCAAGTGCTTTTGTTAACATGGGAATGGAGTCATGTCATTCACCTCCTTGCCTGTGGTCCCTAGCCAGGGACTGAGCCGCCACTAGAAGTCCAACTGGGAACCTTGGTAAATAGGACAGCACTCTAACCAATAGTGACGGCACATTCAGGAATCGACCAATGAATGCGTAAATAAGTGAAACAACAAATCGATGTTTTTTCTTTCTTTCTTCCTCTCTCTTAAATCAATAAAAACTTAATCCTTGACAGGATTATTTTTAAATTTAAAAAAAGTAGTATCTCTGCCTCCTTCTCCACCTCACCTCATCAGTATCAATCTCTCCCTAACTGCTAGCAACCCCCACCCCTCCTCCAGCTATTTCCAACCTCAGGTCTTAGCACATGCTATTCCTATACCTTGCAACCTCAGCTTCTCCCTTGGCTAACTCCTAACTCATCCTTCAGGCCTCTGCATAAACAGCACCTTCTTAGGCCCTCCCTGCACTCTGAAATGAATTAGATCCCACTGCTAATTTCTCTTATGGCACCCTGTGGTTTTCAATCATATCACACATCTAAAACTGTAATTTTATGAGCTTGTATTTATTTGCTAAACGTCTCCTCCACTAGAAAAGACAGAGGCCACTTCTGTTTTGCTTTGTACCATATTCACATTCACAGTGCCGGGACTTAATTCTGAAATGATCTTCAGGAGCCCTAACTAAATGGCACAGTTGGTTGGAGCATTGTCCCATGCACCAAAAGGTTGCAGGCTTGATTCCTGGTCAGGGCGCATTCCTAGGTTGCAGGTTCCGTCCCTGATTGGGCACATATGGGAGGCAACCAATCGATTTTTCTCTCTGCCTGCCTTCCCCTCACTCTCCCTCCCATTTCCTCTCTCAAATCAATAAACATATCTGCAGATGAGTTTTTTTTAAAAAATGATCTTCAGGAGAGTAAACTATCATTGTACCCATTTAATAGACAAGGCTGTGGAAGCTCAGACAGGTTAGGTAACTTAACTACATTCAAGTAGCCTAAAGGTGCTCAAATCTGTCTCTGATCTTCTGTTTCAGTTAGGTGATTGTATAAAAATAGGCCTTCCAAGAGGGAGCAAGTGACTGTTACAGCAGATGGCTTTGGCTACTGTGGTTTTGCTTTTGCCATCCAAGGCTCTTTGTAGCCCAAGGAAAGTTCCATTCACTTTTCAGCCAACAGATAGCATTTTTGGAGCAGCTATTACGAGCCCAGAATCATAATGGCAAGCAGGAGACTTCCCTTTGAGAGCTTATTGATAAGTATGAACCTAGAGACTGCAAGCTCTAGCTTGTCTACCAATGAGCACTGTGTCTATTCAGTAAAAAAAATTTGGTCTTGTATTCTGATAGTTTGTTGGTTTCTCTTCTGAGGAATGGTAGGCTTAGCCTACATTTTTTGTTGAGCTAAAAAAATAGACCTTTATACCTGGCAGAACTTGTTTTTTTTTTTTTAATTTAGACTACTCTTCTTTTGGATTAACAATGAGGTCTGAGAGCCAAGTAAGATACTTCTAAAGGAAAAAAATGTTGAAGCAGGAAAGTGGCAAAAACCTTCTCTGGGTACCATTTCCTTCTCTCTGATCTGGAAGCTGGCCCTGCCATCAGCTCCACCACACGCAAACCACCACCAGGTGATAATGACGAGTCAAAATGACATAAAGGGGAGGGAGCTCGGGACAGAGCCCCGGCTCTCCCTTGATGGCTAAGCCATGTGATCTCTGGCAAATCACTGCCCTTCCAAGCTCCCGGCTTCTCATCTGGCCCAAATGGCTTTCCAGCAATGAAACATCTCTGAAATGCAGAACTGTCTCCATTACTTTATTTCATTACTTACTGAGAAAACATTTATTAATCATTTGCTAGGCACAGGGCACTCTCCAGCACTGGGACACAGCAGGAAGTGGAATGATCTGTGCTCTCTGTCCTCAAGAGATTACAGTCCAGTGGGAGAAAGTCTGCTATCACCATCAAACAGTCCACTTAAACAATCACCCATCAAACAATCACCATACAATTACAAACTGAAATAAGTGTTGAAGGATGATCAAATCAGTGTGCAGAAACCCTGGGGCAGAAAGGTTTCTGCACATTCAACGAACCAGAGAAAGCCAGCATGGCTGGAGGAGAAAGATAGAAGGGGAAGAAGGCCAAGATCCTTCAGGACCTTGTAAAACAAATTAGAGATTTTAGTCTTAATCTTAAAAGCAATGGGAAGCCACTGGAGAATTTTAAGAGGAGGATTATATGTTTCAGTTTTTATTTGTACAACACTACCAGCTGAGGTATGGGGTGTGAGTTAACTGAGGTCGGGAGGAGGGGAAACAGAGTGGTAGTAAGAAGCCATGTTAGGAGGTGAGAGATGATGAGAACTTGGAATACCGTGATGGTGGTGCAGAAGTAGTAGTCAGACTGGAAAGAATTCACCAACAAGGATGTATTTTCAAAGCCCAGTTCTCTCACCCTCCGCCCCATTTTATCCCGGTAAAAAGCACATGTCAGATTGTAATACCCTGTCCTTTTCATACCTATTAACACTGTATCAGATTTGATCTATATTTGCTTGTACTCATTTTCATTCAGTCTGGAAGATGAACACATGAGGTGGATACCAGGGCTATAAGTGTTCTAAATGTATCTGTATCTTCTCTTACTCCCTCCCTTTCTGCATATCCATCACTGTATGTTCTCACATCCATGGGTCATATTTTGAAGGGTGTTCTGGCCTTTCCATTGAACTGTTTTGCAGGACAGGGACTGCTCCTGGTCCTGTGACTTCCCTGTGGTTAACTCTGGAGGTTCAGAGCCTGCAGCATGAACTCTTTGCCCTCAAAGAGGGCAAAGCTGATGGGGAAGGATGTGGTGAACAGGCCATTTTCCATTTCTACACAAGACCCCTTCACGTACAGACCCATTTTACTTGAATCCTGCCAGTCACTGCTTGGGCGCCCAGGCCAGTCTTGCCACCTCCAGCTTATTCCTGTGAGCCCTAGAAATGCCCTTGTCCTGTTTTACTTTTGCTCCCCCCAGCACTGCCTCAGGCTGCGGTATTTCCACTGAAGAGGGAATGCATCGCCTGCTTTGTGGTTAACCCCACAAGAAATGAGCCTTGTTTACCTGAGTTTTGTGCGCTCTTGAATGTTTTGCAAAGTTACCCTGCTTTACTTAAAACCTAACGTTTTCACTGAACCTTTCCACTGACTTCTGAGGGGAGGTGTCTCCACCTGAAAAGGTAGCATTCTGTTTGGGTAGCTCTGGGCTGTGGAACTTCCTTTGCTGGCTCTCCCCATAGGAATCTCAGTGACTCCTCAGAGTGCTGCCTCAGGGACCAGTTAGCTTCACACCAGAGAAAGTCCAAGTTCCCCAGCCTTCTGTCACCACAGCCCCTGGCAGTCTTTGGCCCCAAGAAAGTCTATGTGAAGAGAATAATTCTGGGCACCCAGTCATTGCTCTGGGAACCTCTCCCCCTGGGGTGTGTGTATCAGGGCGGTGAGTCTCTATTCCATAAAAGACAGCACTCAGTCAGAGCTCTGAGACCTGGACAGCAGCCCCGCACCAACACTCGGTGTGGGCAGAGCTTGGGCCTTGTGCCAGAGAGAAAGCAGGCTATCTGAGGGCTCTATCTCTGGGCTGTCTACCAGTTCATGAAGCAATTAGCAGAACGTCCTGGCCCTTTCCAGTTTCCATTCATTCTTTCTTTTCTTTATTCATTCTCCTGACTAAGAAGAGTTACACAAGGGCAGGCATCATATCGTATTCATCAGTGTATTCCCACTTCTTAGCACAGAGCCTCTTTAGTGAATGAACCCATTCAAGGACCATTCACTGAGTGCTGTACAAGGCCCTGGACGGTACTAACAGGTATGGGACACAAATCCTTACCTTCCAGGAACTTACACTCTAGCCCAGAGACAGCAGTGCCACAGTGATTTATTGAGCTTTAATTGTGGGGTAGGGCTGGAGTATGCTGAAAAATGAGAAACAGGACCCCAAACCAAAAATAAGGACTCCTCCAAGATATGCCCCCTACCACTTCTGTCCTCCTAAAAAGCCACCAGCTCTCAGCTTCATAGCTTGGACCCCTCTTCCACCTCTCTGGAACCCCATAGCCCATCTCTGGGTGTCTGTTTTCAGCATCAGAGGACAGGCAGGTTGTGGGGCTTAGTAAACTGGCACAGTCTGACAGGTTAGAATTAGAACCCAGTTTTCATCACTCCCTCACTGCTGTCTAAAGGTGCACAAGTTATTAAGCCTTGCTGGGCCTCAGTTTCTTAATCTGCAAAGATGACAGCAAACATCCACAAGTCTTCTACGCTGTGCCAGGCTTTTTAACCTGTTTGGTCCTCCCAGCACCAGTGATCTCCATTTTAAAATAAAAAAGTGGGGCACAGAGAGAAAGCAACTTGTCTACAGCAGCAAGAGTAGAACTGAAACTCAGGGAAGCAGTTCTTAGGGTAACTGCCCCCCCACCAAGCCTAGCTTTGGCCCATCACTCCCCTCTTTTCAAGCCTTCTCATTCTGCTTCACATGCATTTGCACCCAAGCAGAGCACGTCTCCCGGCTTCCCCGCTTTTACAGAAACACCGAGCCTCTGTCTGTTTCTCCAGGCCTTGACCTCAAGTCCAAGCTTAGACTCCAGACACATCCTGACTACTCCACCCCTCAGCCCCCACCCCTATGCTGCCACTCAGAGAAATTTTCCTGAACTCACCCTCCTCCTTCCTGGGCACGCAGCCTCAGGTCAGCGGTCAGTGGTCAGGTCCTCTGACCCAGCTTCTCCAGCACTCCCCTTTTCCCGGCCTGCCCCAGCAGGCTTTCAGCCTCAATTGACTCCTGCTGTTTTCTCATCTCCAGGCTCTCTCACACTGCTTCCTTTACCCCTTTCATCCCTGCCCCCCACTCAGCTCCCACATCCTGCCCTGGGGCCCTCTCTCTGGCCCCAAGAAGTCTGTCCCAGTATTGTTCTCCACTTCCAACATTAGCATTCTCAAAACCCACATTTGCATTTTGATGGCTCCTGTCCCAGCTAGACAGGGGTACACTTTGATGCATATATATTTTGGAGAGGAGAGCTTTCCCCTGCACAGTGTCTAATTTTCCACTTTGATTCAAGTGCATTCTTTGATTCTGGCCTGATTTACTCTCAGCCAAGACAGACTTTAGCCAACACCTTTAGGCTATGCTGAGGCCTATAAGATAACGGAAAGGCTTTGCCTTGTGGGAGTTCGAGGGAACAGAAGTCTCACTTCCCACGCCTCCCAATCCTGCTCGGAACATCAAAGCATCTCGCAAGCTTGCATCTGCAACTAGCAGTCTTCCCTCCCAGGCTCAAGGGCCTTGACATTTCCTAGCACAACTGCGAAGGCCAGAAATTAGGGTTTGCTGTGGTTACCACTAGCTGGTTCAACCACCTGAGATAGTAACAATCTCAAGCCCTGACTCTAGGAAAAGCCCCCAGAAGTAAGTGAGGAGGATGGAATACAGAAGCCACTCCAGATAACCTAGCTACCCTGTATTTCCCTATCTATAACCTGAAGACCCGCAGGATTTTAATGATGGGATCAAGTGACATGGGGCTCAGACTGTACTCTCATCTACAGCCTGAGTGTTAGGGCTGTTAGTTTTTATATGCCTCTGGGCTGCTGGGGTTCAGCCAGAATTAGAACAGGCAAGTGCCAAGCAAGAGAGAAAGGAATCTCCTGCCAGGTCTCCAGGGGTTTCAGGGCTACTTTTTACAGAGGTTTAGGGAACTGTGGTTTGCATGGCATGGCTTCCTAGGGTTTTATCCCCACTTCAGAGGGGTTTATTCTTCTTCTTCCATTGAGAAGATTTCGGCATTCATTTTCACCTACAGCAGAGTTCTTTCACGTAAGGGCTCTAAGATAACACATAGGGTGTGGGGGTACACGTTGAGGTACTTGGGGGTCGGTGGGTGGAAAAGAAGTAGACAGTCAGAAAGAACTGAGGTTGCCATCTTGGAGGTTTCTGACTCCAGAGTATCAGGGAGCTCAGCTGGGCAGGGCAGCAGCAAAGGAGACAAGAGGAAATCTTGATTCCTCCGGTTCAGTCAACTAACACTGCACGAAGGAGTTCTATATTCCTGGCTGTGTGTTGGTGACTAAGGTTGAAACAAAAACATATCAGAGTTGATTAGCCTAAATTTCAAGAAATTTGTGTTCTAGTGGGAAGTAAATAAGTGTATCATAATATTAATTACTGCCTATTGATTATGTATTTATGTAGGATGTTTTTATGTGTATTATTTCTAACTTTCACAGCAAGGGTATGCTCTCTTGCTCATTTTACAGATGAGAGAAAAAAGGCTTATATTAAAGGGTCCAAAGTCACACTGCCAGAAAGTTGCTGAGCCAGAATTCACACTCATTCAAACTTCACAGTCCAAGCTCTTTCCCTAGTACCAAAGTGCAAGACAAAGACAAACCCAAATACTCAAGGATGTAAAATAACCAAGTGCTATGGGAATTCTGATTCTCCTCATCTATCTGTGAGAATCAGAACTATCTGCATAAACGACATCTGCTCTTGCTGTATCTTGAAGGGAGGGAGTGATGCAGGCATTCTGGAGGTCTGAGACCCAAGGGTCCATGACCCACTGTGGGTTCTTGGCTTTGTGCAGGAAAGAATTTGAATTCAAGCCAGCATAGAATTTAAGTTGAAAGTGAGTTTACTAGTGAAGCAGTGAGACAGAAAGTGGGCTACTCACAGACAGAGCAACCCCCTTTAGTGAAATTTGCTTCCTTTAAAAGGTTCATTTAATTGGGGGTAGAGGGTAGAATATTTATTGAGGGGGAGGAATATTTGGGATATTCCCAGGAAAGGGATGGAGATTTATCAAAGGAGCTCTGTTGGCCATTTTGTGTCCTTATATGGGCTTTTCCTTTCTGATCATGGGTGTGTCATTTAGAATGCAAATGTATTACAATGAGTGCATAGTGAGACTGGGGTTACCATTAGGTGAAATTAGTCATCATGTTGAATTGAGCTGGTTTCTGCCAGTTTTAAGCCATAAGTCCAGTGGAGGTTGATCTTCCTTCCCCTTGACAGCTCCTGTAGCGTTTATCGTTTATCGATTACAGCTGTTCTGCCACACACCCTATCTCAGCAGGAGTCTATATGAAGAGATGTCCAGGAAGGCACAGGGAGCAGAAGTTCTAAGATGCACTGGGAAAACAGTTTAGCATCCTGAGTTATAGGATCTGTGAAGAACAGGTTAGAAAATAGGTTGGCACCATAACACGAAAGCTCTGTAGGCATCTAGACATAATTTATAGGTGTCTGGAGACCACGGAAGGTTTTTGAGTAAGGGAATGATGTGAGAAAAGAAATGTTTAGCACAAAAAAAAAATCCAAGAAGACATATATAAGGAGTCCTGGAATAAAAAGAGATAAAATGACACAGGAGATTCAGGCTACTGAAATCTAAGCAAGGGACAAAGAGATTCTTTAAAAAGTAGCCTGAGAATGGCAAGGAGGTAGTAAGTATCTGAAATGAGTTGGAGATGAAACGGGGATCTGGAGCGTGATGCGAAGTGTGAGCTGAAGCTACAAGGTTGGAAGGTGCAGGTAAAAGGTGATAATTGAAACCCCAGGAATGGATTTGAGCAATATGAGTAGCAGAAGAAAAGAGAGATCCGGATCAGATCTAGACTTGAAGATCAGAGTGGGAAAAATAAAAAGCAGAAAAGACAGAAAAGAAGCAGTGGTGGGAGTAGGTTAAGAGGAGAAGAAACTCAGGATGCCAAGTGAAGAGAAAATTAAATTCTCAAGTGGCTGATGGTGTCAAGTGTATATTGTCTGTACCCAAGTCACACCTAGCTGACAGGGGTGTGACTTCCAATGCCGCCACCTCAACTTACACTCTTTGAGTATCAATGTCCTTTTCCATAAAAACAGGATGACAGTGTGAGCCTACAGTATTGCTGTGAGAAAAGAGCACATAACCGGTGCTCAATAAATGGTAGTCCCATTGTTATAATTGTTATTTATGTAAGCTATTATTTCCCAAGTTTAGGAACTCAAGATTGGGAACCTCACTCATCTACATGACACCTGAGACATTATAGTCACTCTTTAAATGATTGTTGACTGCTGAGGAAATGAAACAATATCTTCTGTTGCTTTCTTTGTTGCTGCCCTGATCATTAGCCTTTGTTTGCATTTTGTTACTGTTAGCTATTAGTCAAGAAAGCTAGAGAGCCCTGGCTGATGTGGCTCAGTAGATTGAGTGCCAGCCTCCCAATCAAAGGGTCACTGTTTTGATTCCCAGTCAGGGTGTGTGCCTGGGTTGCAGGCCAGGTCCCCAGTAGAGGGTGCTCAAGAAGCAACCGCACATTGATGTTTCTCTCCCTCTTTATCTCTTTACATTCCCCTCTCTAAAAATAGATAAATAAAACATTTAAAAGAAAGAAAGAGCTAGAGAGTCAAGAACAGGGACTTCCAGAGATTCTAAATGCCAGCCCTCTCCCACACTCTGCTTCAGTTTCTCTTTGTAGGATATCAGCCTCCAATTTCCATTTAGGTGCTGTGAACAAAGACCTTGGGCCAAGATCTCTCAGACAGCGTTCTCTCAGACAGCGTTGTGGGAAGGGCTCACTGCTTTCTAGACTTCTATAATCTCAGTTGTTGAGGGATGGGTGAGAGAAGCAAGCATATGCAAGGTCACATGGGCAGCTACTCACTGTCCCTTAGTGAAGTAAGGGGTAGGGAGGCAGAGTTTGGGCAAGACAAGCTCAGGATGGCTTGGCTGCACCTTGAACCCCTATCCAAGGTGCCTTTCTCTCAGCCTTGCGGTAATGGTAAAGTAGTCCATTCTGTGGGTCTGGCCAAAGGACTTTAAGAAGGAATTCCAGAAGGAATTCTTCTCTCTCATCAGCACATCTTGGTGTGTCCTTACTGAAGCTGGCTCAAAGAGTCTGCCTGGGAGCCATCTGTTAAAATGGCCTCTTCACTAATGATTACATTTTTTGTTTGTGGTTTTCTTTGGGGGGCAGTGGTGAAGGGAGGGAGGTGGGAAGAATTGTAAGGGCCCAGAAGTGTTTGAAAGCTCAGCCTCCCCCACTGTCTTGGCTGTTCCAGACTTTGATAATATGAGGCTGTGATAGCTACTGAACTATCAGACCTGCTTCTCCCAGAGCTGGCGGCTCAGCTTTCATCTCTGTTTGCGGCCAAGGACAGGGACATGGGGGCCAGAACCCAGGCTGGCTAATGAGTAATTGGGATCCTTGTCTGGCTACAATCCTGGGACATGCGCTTGGGTGACCTTGACGTTGCTGGGGGAGGCCTCATTCATCCTGAAGCCTGGGCCAAAGCCAGGAGGCCATTTCCTCTTTGTCACCTCTGCTACCCTCCAGTGCAATCAGAGTTATGTCCCCCAACACCACCTTCACTTAAATGCCCTGGCTTGGGTTATTTAGGAAAGTTATTCCAAAGGCTTTCCTCCTTCATTCTCCTTTGGTTACAAAAAAGAGAATTCTGGTGCAACTCTGGCACCAGATTGTATTCCCTCTAGTTACCTCTTTCTCTACTAACTCTGAGAATTTGTACAAATTCCCCTTTAGGGAGAGTGAAAGAAAACCATTAGGAGGTCAGAAACACAACTTTGTGAATGAATTTGTCATCTTGATCTTCCTTCCTAGGGTCAGATAATTTCTTTTTTATACAAGGGCCTTGAATGGCTGTCCAATAGGAGACCTCCCTCCATGCTCTTGGGAATGCATGTATCAGACATTCTACCCAGAGGTCTTTGCTTCCTCCTTCTCTTCCTTAGCACACTCCTTATATGCCTGCTTTGTGTAGGAATTTCTCCCAATGTGTCTGTCACTTGCTTGCAGCTGCGGGGCCCTGGGACAGTTAAGTAAACTGTTGTTTTTCTCCTCTGTACCTCAAAAGGCTACAAGGGAACTGCAGCAAAATGGCAGGTGTCAAATGCTAGATAATGAAAAGATAGTAATTCTCTGCTTTGGAGCGACATGTCTGTCCTCCTCCCCATCAGTAACTCTGCTCTCCCTGCCAGATTGAACTCAGTAGCATAAAATACTTGAAAAATATTTTCCAAATGAGTGGATGAATAAATGAATAAATGCATTGCTAATGGCAGCAAATATATGTGGGCATCTGTTCTCTGAGAATAAATCAGTTCAATGATTATGAATGTCACAGTGTGGTGAGGAGTTGGACCCAGCACAGGCAAACCATGCCCTAAGACAATTGAATTGGGCTGAAGAGTATCGAGACCTTCCTGTTTTATTTGGTTAGTTTTTAGGGAAGTTAGTTTTCTGAGAAAGAGCTCTAGCCACTGCCAAAGTTTAATTTTATTGTAGCATCTGTGTTACATCAGATGTCTGATGAATTTCTATGGAATGAAGAAATGGATGAATGATTGAGAAAAATTAGCCATCAGCAACGACAGCAATGTTCATCTGAGTTGT
Organism: Sturnira hondurensis; assembly: GCF_014824575.4. NCBI lineage: Eukaryota > Metazoa > Chordata > Mammalia > Chiroptera > Phyllostomidae > Sturnira > Sturnira hondurensis. The sequence continues at coordinate 8,433,006 of NW_028088140.1, forward strand.
TGGAGACCTGGGTGCTTTTCAGGGATCTGAGTACCAGCTTGCTGTGCAGTCTTTGTTATGCTTCTTACCTTCTCTGCTTCCATTCCCCCTCTCTGAGCCATAATGATCCTCAATCTCTGCATCTTCTTACGGGATTGCTAGATGGCAAATACAACTAGAGACATGGGGCTTCAGGCAAACTTGTAGGCCAGTCTTATGAGAATATGATCATATATCTTTCCGGGGCTTTTAGAGCAAGCAGAGCTGAGTGAAGGGAAAAATTAACTGGACAAGTCACTTCAGGGCAGTGAGGCCCAAGAAAGTGCCTTTATCTTCATCATTGTCCTATATCCAGGACAGTGTCCATTCTCCTTTACTGCTCAGCTAGGCTGTCTCCTAGAGGCTGGGCCTGGCAACGCAGAGAAGAGGCAGGCAGAATGTGGGTGGATTAACTCACAAAGCTATCCTCCCCTACCTCCCACTGCCCCTTCTCCCCCACCCCTAGCTCTAAAGCAGCTGTTCCTTCAGGAAATTCTGATAGGCCCTCAGAAATTGTGGCTAGGGATTGTGGCTGGCTCAATCCAAGGGTGTTGTTACACAGCTGGGAGTCGGGACTTTGAAATGGATCCTGTAAGGAGGTCCAGCAGGGTTCAGTGATGGCTCTGAAGCTCAGAACAGCTGCTTGGTCATGACAGAAGCTCAGATTCTACTTCCTCCAGTATGCCTTCTGAGATTACCCTAGCTGGATGCTCCCTTCCCAAGTTCTACCGATTTTTTCTTGTTCCTTTTGGAACACTTAATACTCTGTCTTTTGTATTCCCATTACGGCATTGTCAGTTCCTTCTTTACTAGTCTGGGGGCTGCTAACGGGAAGGATCTTGATCTAACTTACTTTGATCAGCTGAGTGCCTAGTTGACCAGCCCTGCAGGAGGCACTTATAAAATTCTTAATGACTGAGTAGAGAGGTCAGTGGCCATGCCTCACGTGCTAGTCTCCTCACCTCTTCAAGTTGCTTCTTTGTCTTCTTCCTATTTGTACCTTCTATCTTAGAAAGGACAGCAGGAGAATGGAGATAAGGGTTAAAGGACCTCAAATAGCTGTTTTGGCCATGTGTGTGAGAAATCTCAGGAAGGGCGAGAGGGCAGTGTTCTGGTGGAATGAAGTCCAGGGTGTAAAAAAATCAGAGGACCATTTGGCTGAGTGGAAATACGTGGGTGCTCACCCTGGGGCCCCAGTTCCCAGTTCTGTGGCCTGTCCTGTTTGTCAGGTCTCACTGCCTTACTCTGTGATACCAGCTTGAATGAACCTTTGTTTTACAGCTCCATGTTGAGCTTCAGAGAGTTAGACCCTTACTAACCTTAAAGAGGCAGTCTAGTAAGGTGAATAGGATAACAGGTTCTGGAACCAGATTTCTTTTATTTAGCCCAGTCTCAAGTAAATGTGTAGATGTAAGCAAGTTATTTAACCTCTGTGTATATGCAAGTGAGGAAAACAATAGAAGCTACATCATACAATAGTGAGGATTAAAGGATTGAACTCAAGTAAGGCTCAGAATAGTGCCTAGTGTCACTCACTGGTTCAGGATGAAAGCATCTAAATCCTCAAGTTCAGAACTACATCTCATGATCATAAGTAACTGAGGTATTGGTTCCCAACAGCCCATGCTGACGTGCTTGTTAATCAGGTAACTTTTTCTGGCTCCTCACTGAATGCAAAATGCACTAGAAAGCCTCCCCTTCCACTATCACCAACCTCTGACATTTATCTCCAGTGACCCCTGACCCTGACTGGGTCAAAAGGTATGGGCTCAGCTCCGGGAGAAGACTGGTTGTATTCAGCCCAGGTATGCCTGACCCTGGGTCAACCTAGACAAACAGCTGCCTTCCGGTGAGGAAAGGTGATAACATTCCTGAGGCTTGAGTGGGCTACTCTGTGTTTTGGCAGCAATCCATTCTGCTCTCTGCCTAAAACCATTCATCAGCCGACCAGAGTCATCCCAGCAAACTTCCCACGGCCCCTACCTGGGTTAGAAGAGCTTCAGGGGCCTTGGTGTGCAAATTCTCATGCCTGCAGTTAAATCACCTACCTGGCTGTGTTAAATGTCATGTATGGTTCTAATATCTCCCTGCTAGAGAATGAGTGAAGCAAAGAGAGCTCAAAGTCTGGGCCAGGGTGAGTCATTGGTCAGCACCAAATCAAAACTCTTCTTTAAAAGTTCACAGTTTAGGAGCCTATGTGCAGAGCTATTTCCAAAGGAAACCCAAAGGAGCTATTGATGAAGACCTGGGTGGGAAACAAGACTTCAAATGTCAGATAGGAAGAAAGCCAAGTTCGAATAGAATTTAAGCATTTTTTTCATTCAAGGCATGTGCTATATGCCATGCTCAACTTCTGCCACAGCCCTATGAGGTACCTTTGAGGAAACTGAGGCTCCAGCAGATGGGGTGACATGCCTACTACCATGGCATCAGTTGTAAACAGCAGAGTTGTGAGTCCAAGACTCCTGAGTGCTTAGTCGACTATTCATGTCTGTTCATTCTGGAAAGGACCCTGGAGCTGATCTTGCCCAGCCTCAGCCAAGTGAGTTTTGCAGAACATTAACCTCATGAGATGCCACCTGAAAAAGGGTTCTGGGCAAGCCATCCCCCTAGTGGAGACTCATGATGCTCATTAAAGGCTCTGAGACGTACTGCAGTAGAGACCCATTTAACCTAGTGTTTCTGCAATGCGTTTAACTACAGAGTGCCTTTGTTCTTGTGACAATCATTAACTTCCTAAGCAACTGTTCTTTGGAACCTGCCTTGGGAAACATTAATCTAGTTTGATGCATTCACTTATTCATGGGAAATTGAAGCACAAAGTGAGGAAGTGACTTGCCTGAGGGCAGCCAGCTGGTTAGAGGCAGAGCTGAGACTAGAACCCACTATTTCCGACCCTCAGCCAGAGTTTTTTTTCTATGTTCATTGACTTGGGGACCCAGAGTGAGGAAAAGACATAGATTTTTACCTGTGGAGAGGCCCTGAAACAGTCTTAAGACCATTTATTGCCAACATTATCGGAAAAAGCACATCTCCAAGGGCAACAGAATATACAGCTGCTAAAGAGGGATAAGATCAAAGGAAAGGTTACACAGAGGCTGAATGATTCTAGGAAGGATTTCTGAAAGAGTTAAGTGTGGAGAAAGATTTTGAGAGGCCAAGTCACTTTTAAAGGAAAAATAATTAAATGTAAAATGTGGAAATCTTACTTTATTCACTTAGGAAAGTGATATGGCTCCACCTCCTGATGTTGTCATACAGAATGTTGAACAGATATGGCTCCCACGCACTTCAGAAAGATTAGCTCACTCTCCAAAGTATTTACCTCTTGCCTTTTGATGTGTTAATTGAGTATCTTATGTGGACCTCCATGAGCCACCGTGACCCGCCATGACATCCTTTGCTCCAGTGTGAGATGTGAAGAACTCAGGGGCGATAGCAACCCACTGAGAATGAGAAAAATTCATGTTTGAGTCCTGGCTCTGTCATCATGGGTCCCTCCATTGATCTCTCTGGGTCTTTGTTTTCTCAATTGGAAAAGAGTGGACCAGATCCAAATGTGGGTCCACAGACCATCAGCATCAGAATCACCTGGGTTAATTAAAAGGCTAGATTCCTGGGCTCTGCCCAAGAGCTACTGAAGTAGAATTTCCAGGCACCTGTGATCTCAACAAGGGCACTTAGTATTTCTGCTGTGGAATGAGGCTTAGGAACTGCTAGACTAGGTTATTTTTGAGATCCTTGCAGTTCTCAAATGAATTGTTTAAGCTTACTGAATAAAGTAAGTTTTCTTCTCAGAAAGGGAAATATTAATATTCACTTACAAGAGGTATGTTATATCAACATATTGAGGATTCTGTAAACTGTAAAACTGCCTACAAATGCATAATATCAAATTCTGATTAAGAAACAATTTTGATGTATAAAAACAAACTTCATAAAGAAAATATAGGAAGCTTGCACCCAAGTCTGAAATTTTTCTGCATAGTATTGCATGAAATTTTAAAATTCAAATGGTCCCAAGCACAGCAGTGAAATGGAAGCTTTTACTTGGTAATATTTGTTAATCTTTTGGAACTTTTTCAGCTCCCTTAATTTTCTCTTACTGTCCCAAGTTACCCAGAGGAAATGCTGCTAAAATGGTTTATACAAAATCAGTATTTCTCAAAATGTGTCCCATGGAGTATAACAGGCGTTGGGGGCGGGGAATAGGGGAAGTTTTTGGATCAACTACTTTTTAGAAAATGCTGTGCTAACCAGGTTTTATTAAGAATTCTGAGAGCCTTTACCATGCTAATATGAACTGCAAATCTGCAAGAAGGCAAAAGGTCTGATTAGCATTGCTAAGCATATGTGGTCAGGATATCCTTTTACTGAAAGCCATCTCTGGCAACTAGGAACATTTTGCATCAAGATTTCAGCCGTTCTGAGGCTTCTTCCTCCTAGGTGTCCCTCTTTTTCAAATTACGACAGCTGGGATGGCGAGACTCAATTTAAAGCAGCGGTTCTAACATCTACCGGTGCATCAGCTGGGATGCTTTTCATAAATGGGTCCCTGGTGCCACCCAGGCATAGTGACTTGGTGTGCAACGAGCCCCAGATCATCTGTGGGCCTGTGATTGGGAATCAGCCAAAGTATGAGTCACTGCCGGCATCTAAGTGGGAGGAATTCTTTTGGCAGAAGAGGGTAGAGAGGGAGAAAGGGTGGTCCTCCAGCACTCTTTAAATTACACCAGGTTGTCAGGGCAAAAGCTATGTCTTGTGTGGCTGGACCCTCCTCAGAGGATAGGAGGAGGTTCAGATTTGACCCTAGCTTCCCTGTGTGGCCATGGACCAGTGAACTGAGCAAACTGATGGTACTCCTGTGTGCCTTGGGCCCTTGTTGGAGACACGAGGCCAAGAGGCCTCACTGGAGGCAACAGACAGGGCTGTTTCTGACTTTTCCAAAGATCACTGCTAGCAAGGTAATTATTGTTATTGTTCTGGGTTTTACTTCTATTTAAAAGTAGCATTTGAAGTAGTGACTAAGAAAGAAAATCATTCTCTTTTCTTCCAAGAATCTTCGAGCTACNTACTCCTGTGTGCCTTGGGCCCTTGTTGGAGACACGAGGCCAATGAGGCCTCACTGGAGGCAACAGACAGGGCTGTTTCTGACTTTTCCAAAGATCACTGCTAGCAAGGTAATTATTGTTATTGTTCTGGGTTTTACTTCTATTTAAAAGTAGCATTTGAAGTAGTGACTAAGAAAGAAAATCATTCTCTTTTCTTCCAAGAATCTTCGAGCTACCTTCATACAGACTGCAATATATAGTGAATCAACATTGTATTTTTTTAAAAAGATATTAACTAAAGACTGTGAAACAACTCGGTCGGCAGTGGGCAAGATGAGGCAGAGACCCGAGACAACTGGCCCCATCAGTCAGACCAGGCGTCACCCGATTTGAGGTGGGGATTATCTGGAAAATTGCCTCAGCTGTCCATTTCATTTTCAGTGCTTGCTCAGTGGACCATTGTTGTAAACATTTTTCAGAGCCCTCCAGCCTGCCACTAAGATTGGGGACTGTGACGGTCCATAGACTTGGAAATGTGGAAAGAATTCCAATTTCTTTTAAATGCATGAAGTCCACTGGATTAAACTAATTGGGGTAAGAAAATGCCTCTCTCAAAGAAAAGGAAACAGGTTATGAAACCATTACCAAATATCCATCACGTGCCAGCTAACAAACTGGCTCCTTTTATGTGTTATCTCATTTAATCTTCAGAACCACTTTGTAAAATCAATTCAATTACTTTAAAGCAGAAAGGTAAGGAACTGACATCTGGAAACATAAACAAACAAACAAACAAAACCTAACCAAGGACCACAGCTAGTAAGTAGAAGAACAGGGATTTGAAGACCAGGCTCTTTCCCTTGCATATTGCTGCTTTAATTCCTAGACCTTTCTTTCAAAATCTGAATCTTTAAAACTTAGAAGTCTCAGGGACGAATAAGATATATATCTCATTCATCTTTCATATGAAGACCCAAAACACGAACAGTTTTTTTTATTAAAGTATAATTGATAAACAATATTTATTTCAGGTGTACGACATAGTGTTTCAACCTTGTATACATTGTGAAGTGCTTACCACAATCGGTCTAGTTACTTTCTGTCTCCACAAAGTTACTATATGGTTATTATTAACTCTGTTTCCTATGATACACATTATATCCCCATGACTTATTTATTTGATATCTGGAAGTCTTTACCTCTTGATCCCACTTATCCGTTTCACCACTTCCCCAATCTGCCTCCCTCCGACAGCCCACGATCTGTTCTCTGTAACTACGAGTCTGCTTTTTTTGTTTCCTTTAGGTTGTTTGTTTATTAGATTCCACATATAAAGGAATCATATGGTATTTGTCTTTTTCTTACTTATTTCAATTAGCATAATACCCTCAAGTTCCATCCATGTTGTTGCAAATAACAAGATTTTATTCTTTTTTAATAGCTAAGTAATATTCTAGTGAACGTATATACCACATCTTCTTCATTTATTCACTGATGGACATTTAGGCTGTTTCTGTATCTTGGGTATTGTAAATAATACTGCAATAAACATAGGGGTGCATATATTATTTTTGTTTTAGTGGGTTTTTTTTACTTTGGATAGATAGCCAGAAGTAGAATTCCTGGATCATATGGTAGTTCTCTATTTAATTTTTTGAGGAAACTTCATAGTGCTTTCTACAGTGGCTACACCAATTTACATTCCCAACAAGAGTGATGAAGGTTCCCTATTCTCTGCAACCTTACTGCTGACACTTGTTATGTCCTGTTTTTTTTTAAAAGATTTTATTTATTTATCTATCTATCTATCTATCTATCTATCTATTTATTTATTTGTTTTAGTGAGAGGGGAAGGGAGGGAGAAAGAAAGGGAGAGAAACATCAATGTGTGGTTGCCTTGCACATGCCCCCTACTGGGGACCTGGCCCACAACCCAGCCTTGTGCCCTGACTGGGAATCAAAAGGGCAAACCGTTTGCTTCACAGTCCAGTACTCAATCCACTGAGCCACACCAGCCAGGGCATGTCCTGTCTTTTTGAGAATAGCCATTCTGACAGGTGTGAGGTGATAGCTTATTATGATTTTGACTTGCACTTTCCTGATGGTTAGTGACACTGAGAATTGCTTCATAGGCCTGCTGTTCATCTGTGTGTCTTCTTTGAAAAAATGTCTATTTAGATCCTTTGGCCATTTTATTTTATTTTATTTTGTTTTTTAGAGAGAGGGGAAGGGCCTAAGAAAAAGAGGGATCCTCGCTGGTGTGGCTCAGTGGATTGAGTGCCAGCCTGTGAACCAGGAGGTTGTGTGTTCAATTCCCAGTCAGGGCATTTGCCTGGATTGCGTGCCAGGTCCCTAGTTGGGGGTGTGCAGGAGGCAACTGACCGGAGTGTCTCTTGCACATTGCTGTTTCTTTCCCCCTCTTTCTCTCTCCCTTCTCCTTTTCCCAAAAGTAAATAAATAAAAATGTTAAAAAAGAAAAAGAGGGAGAGAAACATCATTTGGCTGCCTTCTGTAAGTGCCCCAGCCAGGGACCAAACCCCCAACCCAGGCATGTGCTCTGACCAGGAATCAAACCCGTGACCTTTTGATTTGCAAGATGATGCCCAACAAGCTGAGCCATACCAGTCAGGGTTGTGGCCATTTTTTATTAGATTATTTTTCTTTTGTTCTTGAGTTGTATGAGTTTTTAAATGTATTTTGGATATTGATCCCTTATTGGATATTTGATTTGTAAACATATCCCATCCAGTAGATTTTTTGTTTTTTGATGGTTTCCTTCTCTATGTGGAGACTTTTTATTGTGATGTAGCTCTGTTTGTTTATTTTTGCTTTTGTTGCCTGGAAAATTCTTAATGAAGGTCTAACTGTGCAAGGAGAGCAAGACCAAGGGGCCCTAATGTCACCATTAGTAGTCTTTCTATTGTATCTTGTTTTCCTAACACCAAAAGAGAGGATCAGGGTTACTGTGGTCCCTAGCAGGCTTGTTTCTCGGTGGAGCACTGCAAAGGTCCTGACTGGCACAGCACTCAGGGTATCCCTTGGAAGAGATACTCTGTGTTTGCTTTTTGTCTGTCTCGAAAAATGGGTCACACAGCCATCTTCCAACCCACGAAGCCTCCAAAGCAGGCTGGGAACATTCTCATACTGCCTGCTCCCTGGATATAATTTTGCAGGAACCCAGGCCTCTCTGGTCCCTGGCCATACCCTGGCAAAGGCCTCCTCTGGAGCCACTGGGTTTGCTCTCCTTGTTGGGGTGGCCTCTCCCTGGTCTCCTTGGACTAGGGTATGAAGCAGCTTGTGTGAGAGAGAACTCAGCTAAAGTATAGCAGGTAAAGTCTGCGAGTGAAGAACCCTATTCTCGGAAGAGTTTTTGAGGAGAGAAGGGAGAGGAAAAAACTGTGTCTGGTGCAAAGTGGGTGCCCTCAAACCTGTCTCCTCTCCAGGCTTGTCACTTGGTGAGAAAGAGAGGGTGCTGTATGCGCGGTGGGCCAGGAGGACGTGCCCTAGGCTGGCAGTGCCGTTTTCTTTGGGGAGAAGAGTGAAGAGAGTGAGGAGCAGGACTGGGGCAGGGGGTCAGAGGAGACTGAGGCTTATAGGTGAAGATTCACTTTTTTAGATATGATGTTTTTGTGAAGAAGAAGGAGAAAGAAAACCTTGTTTAATAATTTAAAAAATAAAACAAAAATTTAGCTTAACTGGCCTTAAGTGTTAAGTCTCCAGCCCTGGGCTTTCAAAAAATTAAAGAAAAGAAAAAGAAAAATCCCAATATTACAGGTCCAGCACTAAGGACAGACTGGAGAGTTACCCTAGCCACCCCTTTTGAGTGGGTACAGGACCAGTACAAGAATATACAAATTGAATGGCAAATTATACCCCATGCTAATGATTGGGCCTCAGTGGTCTCATCTATGAAAAGGCAATAACAATAACTTACTGTCTAAAGACAGGAGGTGGTCACCCCACCCATGGGAGGGAGAACACACTTCTAAAGGATGAATACCTAAAGAGCTTCCATTTGCCCCATGTGAACAGGTGCCACTGTGTTTCCGCAGAAAGTACCTCAGTCAGGACACTTTTTTCTTTCCTTATAAAGAGTAGAACCCAGGCACCCTGCCTTCTAGCCCCAAATAGTCATATCCTAGACACGTCCCAGTCTCCCCAGGATTCTACAACCCTGTGTATGTAAGTTGTTTCAAAACTGGAGCCCTCAGTCCCCACTCTTTGAGATGTTCAGAGGCCTTGACTCCTGGGGAGAGGAGGCAGGCACACTGCCAGCCCAAATACCTTTCCTGAGGCCCTGTGGAGGAGACATCAGTGGGAGGGCAGGTCTCACTCAGGTAGGCAGCATCAGAGCTGGAGGGCCTGGGCCAGATTCAGGATGATAACAGGAAAGTTTGCCCGAAGCCGCCAGCCCAGGCAAGGAGTTACCTGCCTGGAAACTCAGGGCCCCCGAGAATGGGTGCAGCCATGTGGTTTGCCTCTTATGGCCCCAAGCTACCTACCACGTGGTAGGAGACTGCATGCCTCCTGAGGGGGATTATCTGGTCCAGGTGCTACAGGTCTTGCCCTGAGAGGAAGGTGGTGCACTCAGGCAAGATGGCACCAATGAGCCCTGCTGCAGTCCATGTGTGCTATGCTTGGAATGAGCTTACTGGAACCCAGTACCACTGGGCACAGATTTCTTATCTACAGCTTCCTGAGGTTGCTCTTGGCCAGGACTCCCACGCCTCTCCTGCTCCTGGCACTCGTCAACACTTACTGCCTTGCATAGTGACAACTTCCGCTTCTGACTCAGACCCAACTGAGCTTCCTAAAGAGGAGATTCTTATGGAACTGGGGGGTCAGAACCACTGTGTGTCCCTGCTGTCTTGGCTTTAATTAGCTGTATGTTTTGAGAAAGTCACCTGACCTGCTATACCTACTAGACCCCACTTATACTCCTGGTTTATGGAGAACAAAGGTGGACCTAGAGATTCTGCCAATTCTGACCATTGGGAAAGTAGCTTCTCCAAGATGGAAAATTAATTTATTAGGATGAAAGTGAAGCTGAGTCTACTAGTTGTTCTTAGTAGCTACTACCCACTCCTTCCTTAGGAACAGAATCCTGAACTTTAGGATTTATAACCTAAGCAGAAGAAAAGTTAAACTTATCAACTTCCTTTGTGGACAGTGAGACTGAGGGAAAATGTCCTGGGAAAGTGCCAGGAACTGTCATTAAAGGGAGGAAGTATGTGCTCCCTCACTACTTCCTTGTTTCTGCTGGCGTGACAGCTGGAGCATGGCAGTCATCTGGGACCAGGTGGTAGGAGCCAGTTTCTGAGAACAGCAGCCCAGAGGGAAGGATCCTGAGTCCCTAATTACTTTAGGAAGCTCTCCTATCACCTCTGCACTCTCCCTTCCGGACTTCTATGAGGTGGAGAAATAAGTTTTAATTTGTGTAAGCCAATGATATTTTGGGTTTCTGTCATTTTCAGCCAAAGCTAAAACTAATTGTTGTACAAAGACTGTATATCTTGTATTTAGAAGGAATAGCCAGTTCTAGAGATGCACTAAATTAGTATAAACTTTAATTTATATAGAAGGAAGGATCAAGTAATCTTGGAAGAGGAGGTCTCTTGCCTAAAGCTCAAGAATAGATTCTAGAGCCCTAAACAAAGATCTTAAAAAGCAATCTCTAATTTTATCGATTGAAAAAGGAAAGAAATACCTTTTCGGGAAAGTCACTGCTCCAGGGGACTGCTTAGGTAGCACTGACCACCACGTACTGCTGAGAGGGCAGAGGGAAAAGAGGAAGACCAGACGTGAGATGAATGAACTCCATAAAAGAAGCCATAGGAAGGAGTCTGGAGGAGCGGAGCAGGGTTATCAAGGACAGGACATTGGAGACCTCACTCATTCAAAGAGTCGCCAAGAATCCAAGTCATCTCACCTGTACATAACACACACAGCCACTTAGGATTGGGAAGGTGGGGAGGGAAGCCTTACAGCACATTAATCAGCAACTGGATGCGAACGAGCACCCTTGTGTGGCAGGCAGGGGTAAGAGCCTTTTAAGAAGTAGGAGGAGAAAATGGACAGAAATTGTCCAGATAATGAAGTTGCATACACCCTGTTGCATATATCCCATTTCATTTTAGTCATTTATTTACTTATTCTAGTTTATTAAGCTATTATGTTCAAGGCAAAAGAGTATGTAACGATCAGACATAGACTCTGTCCCCATGTAGCTTATAAAGTCCAGTAGGGAAGGTAAGACATGAAGCTATCTCTGATATAAAGTGATACATGGCTGAAAAAAGTTTCAGATGAGATGTTGTGTGTCTACAAAGGCAGAAGAAGTCCCTGTCAGTTGTGTTATGGGGAAGCTTTGTCTGTGGTCTTACAGGATGGGTAAGATTTGGATATGCAAGACTGGTGGGGACAGAGAATGCTGGTGTGTTTCTCTTTTTCCAAACCACTGTTAAGGTGTCCCCTTTCTTGCAGTGTGATGGGCAACCAAGCCCCTTTTCAAGAATATGGATACTATAGTTGTTTGCTATAGGCAAGGCTGTATTCTCTATGAAATGCAGGTGTTTGGGGGACTGTGGTTATGGTGCAAAACTGAAGAATGAAAGACAAAATAAGCCCTAGGTTTCTGAGTTAGACACAGTAAGATTGGCATTTTTAGCTCAGTTCCTTGAGCTAAAGGAACTGACAACTTAGAAACCCCATTGAGAATGTCCAACCAGCTGTGGCCATGCCCTAGAAGTAGGACTTAGAAGAAGTCATAGGCAGATGGTTGGAAAGTGGACTAGGAGAGGGATTGTACTAGCCCACACATTCTAGTCACCTCTACTTTCCTTGAACTCCATTATTCCATTTCTGATGCTGTAGAATACCGTCACGGTATAGGAGGTGGCTTCAAGCTTAGTGACATGGGAAACACCAAAAGCAGATCAAAGTGCCCGTGGGATAGGTTGTAAGAAGGTCTGATCAACTGGCAGCCTGCTGGTTGCAGGAAACTGATGGTCAGGCTGCTGGGAACACTGGAGCCAAACTACGAGAGGGGCCCTGGCACTCTGGGCTTCTTGGCAAACAAATGTGTTGACTGGTGGAGACATGGCTTTCCATTTTTCTAGTTTTTCTCCTTTTCTTTTCCTCTGAGGAAGATTCACTATTGAGTCAGTATAGGCCCAGGATATTTCATCATTACCATGACCAAAACACACATTTAAATACCCGGACACCATGCTCAGTAATCACCATGCCAAGGGGCTCTGGAGTTCCTTCTCTGTCTGTTTATGAGCAAATTAGAGGCAGAAAAGTATGTGGGTGCATAGAAATCAGTTAGGAAAAAAGAAATACTTTTGCCTCTCTTTTAAGAATACTGAATGAAAAAAACTATTAGATCTCAGTTTGTAAGCTATTTGTTGCTCCAGAGAATAGCATATCTGAAGGGCAGAGGAGTAAGGGAACATTTTATTGCTCTTTTTTTAGACCTTCGCCTGCAAACAGGAAGTTTGTTCGGCCCACTTTACCTGCTGGGGCCACTTGCTATCTACCTCGGGGCACAATCTGCTGTTTGTAATATCAAATCAGTTGCCACGGAGTCTGTGATGGGAACACATCAGCTTTCTGGCTGTAGGAAGAGAACAGTCTGCTGAGATGGACTCCATGTACGACTTCATGCACACATACATACACTCCAAAGCAACAGGTGAGCCTCAGAGAAGCCAGGTCTCTGGTTTCCACAGAAATGTTTCTACCATTAAACAAACATTGGAGGAAACACAAACATCTGTTTAGAAGCAAAGCCTAGAGCTCATGAATTCCAGAGCCGTGCCAGGGCCCCTGCATCTGATTTCTTGTGTGGGTCGAGACAATTGGCTTAACCTGTCTGTGTCTTAGGTGAACTGCTTCTCTCTTTTCTGGCATCCACTTTCGACCCTGCCTCTTGGTGGAATGAGGAGGGCAGATGCAGTTGGAAAGTAGAAGGAAGTGTCTCATTCCACAGTGACACTGGGCAGAAGTGGGTAGGAGAGATGTTTACCCTGCCAGGGCTCATAAAACCATCTCTATCAGCAAACTACCACCATGTACGCACCCCTTCTCATCTCCATTTATTACACTAATGGAGGAGAAAGTTCAGTGATGTGATATCTTTTACTGTGATCTGGGTCCTAAGGGCATATTCAGCTCATGTTGGGAAACTTGGCATGTGAGATAGTTCATTGAGCCTATGAATTTGGTTTCACTATGTTTTATGTGTCCCTAGATATATGGTTTAGCTATTATACAAGATATACTCTGTTAGTTTACTAATATCTAGCCTTAATGGGGAAACTCAGCGTTTCCTGCTAGCTCAGGTCACTGATAACCTTTCCTAAAGGTCCAGACCTCTTTTTGGTGTAGACTGGCTGATACACCAATGTACATGGTTTTGTTTACAATGAAAGTCAAATGTTCATCTGGTTTATGTTTGCCTTTAAACCAGTATGGGGCACTACCACTGCTTTGCATATGAAAGGCATTCAATAACTACTTAATGACTTAATTGGTGTTAACATTCATTATCTGGGTGTTGTGCTCTTGTATGTGGGTGCATGGATGTGAACACAGGTGAATATTTAATCCTAAAATTGTAGTGCTAGAAGGGACCTTAAAACCGCTTGCTCCTATACCATGTTCTATCTAGGGTAAACCCGAGACTCAGAGAGATGACGGACTTACCCCAAGCAACAGCTGAAAGGAAGACCATGGATTTCCAGTCCACCGTTCTTTCTCTCATTTCTCTCTGCGGTCCTCTAGTGACTCCTTCACCCCAACTAATCCTTCCTTCTTCCACACATCCCAGTGCAGAGAGGCCAGGCAAGTTTCCTGAAGTTGTGGGGAGCCTCCATCTGTTTCCCCGGTCTGTACACAGATAACTCTGCACTGCTCTTCCCCAAGGCAGAACCCAACAAGACCCTCAGAAAGGGCTGGAAGGCCAATGTGCTGATCTGGCTTTTCTTCCTCCCAGCATTACTCATCCTAAAGAGAAAACTGAGTCTAATATAGAGTCAAGAGTCCTATGCTTCTGTGTCATGTCAGTGGTGTACCAGCTGTATAACCTTGGCCAAGTAGCTTCAATGCCCTGGGCCTCAGTTTCCTCCTCTGTAAAAGAATAGTAATGATTCTTGCATTGTATATGTTTCAGGGTTTGGGGGATCAAGTGAGATAATATGTATAAGAAAATCCTTAGGTATGAAGTATGATCTCAAGTCATGATAATATAACTATTATCATTTTCAGGAATTTCTTACCTGCGAGTTGAGATATCCAGTCAATGAAGTGTTTCTAAAACGCCTTTAGGACAGAGCTTGGCACCAATTACCCACAAGTGTGTTGGCTCCACCTTCCTTTGCAGTGGCTTCCCTCCCCCCTGCCACACCTTGCCTTCTAGTCCCCAGGCTACCATAAGCCAATGCTTCCCGCAATAACCCAATAGCTTCCAATAATGACTGTTGGTGAAGACAATCTAACACCAGGGAGAGGAGAGACATTCTTCACTATGGGGGGTAGGAGGGCAGTAGATGATACTTGCTTTGTACCCTGTCCCCCCTTTATGCAGTATCTTTCAGGCTCAGTGCACAGAGGGTTGTAATTATTTGCAATGCTTGAGTAAAATGAGCCCTACACCAAAGGCCTTTTGTCTGTACTCCTGAAAAGCCAGACCGATGGCTTCTTCCCCTTCGGCTCTTCTGTTCAGCTCTGCTGCAGTGGCACCGGCTTACAGCTAGCAGCACCCTCCCACCCACAGTGTTTGGGGGTGGTGGGGTGCCTCTGGGGGCCTGACACCCCTGGGGGCCTTGCCCAAATCCTCCAAACTGAGTTTTCAGTTATCTCTTGTGAAACCTGGGGACCCTGTTTGTTTCCACAAGAACCTCCTCCCCATTTATTCCAGGAGAACTGGCTCTGAAATAACCAAATTACATAATCATGGGGAGGTTGCTAACCGTGTGTTTGCACCAATTTCACCTTTAAAATGGGGCTGCCCCCACTCTAGTCTACATCACAATCCTGTCTGAGGTTGTAGTGAGGTGCTAGACATGGAAGCACTTTGTAAATAGTTGCCCAAATATAAAGGATGAGTATTATTTAGATAGTGCAACAATTCTCCCTCTCCTTTCTGACAGCTCCCCCGTGCTGGCATTCTGTTCCATGCCACACTTGGACCATTAGGCCTAACTGGACTTTACAAATACCTGACTTTCTAGAATTCATTGTCTTAGTGGGTCACCAGTTGCATTCTACAAGGCACCACACGACTCACCAGTTTGTTAATCTGTGCCCTTAAGGCACATGATTCACTCAGCATAGGCACTTGTGTGTGCACGTGGGCCTTGCACACACATGGGTGCAAGGAAGTGGCACCCATGGTGGAAAGTGGCAAATGGGTGAACTCAATTCTCCTATTTACCAGATAAAGTAACTGAAGTCCAGAAAAGCTCAGGGCAGAAGGACCGTTTCAAGATTTGTGTGTAGAGCACACATTTATTAGAGCAGAAAGCCTCACCTCACAGTTTTGAGGAAAGGAATGAAGGGGAAACAACCTCATCTAGTGCTGATTTGAATGCAGTAGGTTAGGAATGAGGGGCCCCAGGGGAATGAGAAGTCCTCATGGCAAGAACTGTGCCGACTAATCATCAGTCTGACTTGCTTCTCCCACCCCACACAAGTGCTCGACAGCTGCTTCTTTGTGCCCTGAAATATTTGAGCAGCCTACAATCATGGCCCAGTGCTTGTCGCTGCCTGCTCCCTCCACCCGGAAAGAGCTCAGGTCCTGCCTAGACTACCCCTCATTCCATGATTAGATATGGTGCCTGTCAAGAGATAAAGAGGGGTCAGAGGCCCTGAGGGGAAGAGGCAAGGAGGCGGTATCTTCTTTTCCTAGGAAACAATCCCCGCAGTTTCTGAATGTTATTAAGAAGGTATTAATGTAGAATTCAAGTTCATTCCAGCACACAGTGGGTTTGCCAAGTGGAGCCATGGGGGCTTTGTGGGTCAAGGACTATGACCTCAACTGTCCATCACTGAGGTATATGTATTGACAGAAGGCAGGTCATTCTGTCCCGACAGAAATGGCAGGAAGAAGCTAATTTTGGACCAGGCACAAGCACGTGCGCACTCACACTCTCAATTGATTGATAAAGGCACCACTGCCCTCTACTGGCAACTTCATTGCTTCAGAAAATAATTTGAATACACAGTGCAAATAATTTCTCAAACAACTTCAAATAAAATTTATTTAATAAGTTTTAAATAATTAATTCTTTGGTTCAACAAGTAGTAACTGAAATGGATACGATGTATATGTCTCCACTCTTGAGGAAGTTATAATATTATATTTTTAAAAGTTGGAGAGAAATGCTAACTTAATGAGAACAATTTATTTTACCTGTTCCAGTATGAGTATTCGAGTCACAAACCTCCAAACCATAGAGCCTGGCTTCAGAATTACCACTGTGTATCCTCATTGAGGACACTGAGAAACACAGCCAGAGAAGGGGGCTTTTTCTCACTGTCAATAAACATCTGGACTGGAATATGTGGCTCTAAAAGTGCAGTCAAAAACTCACATAAATCAGTGCAAGATTCCCAAGTCCACATGGAAATCCATTCTAACCATTCTGAAGTCTAACATAATGTTCGGGTTATGGGAGCTTGTCAACTCAGGCACCATTCCACTTCTTTGGATTCTTGGAAACCATGGTCAAGTGATCCGTCTGCCTAGTCTCCTTCCTATGATTTTCAATCTCTTTGTTCTGACTAGGGTTCTTCCAGGCAAATTAAATAGGCATAGTTCTATTCAAAGCTTCTGATCCTGTTTTTTCTTCCTGTGTTATTCTTTAATCATGTTAGGCAAAGTACATATTCTTTTTTCCCAAACATTTTTTTGGATTAGGTAATGCAATTCACATGGTCCAAAAAATCAAAACAACAACAAAAAGCTTATGGTAAATTTTAATTCACCATACCAGCAATCTACCCTTCTGCCTCTTGTTCCTCTCTCCTCTGTCCTGGGGTAACTGTTGTTATTCAGTTCATGTGTGTTCTTCCAGTAATTCTTTTATTTATCTTTAGAGGGGAAGGAGAGAGGAGAGAAATATCAGTGTGTGGTTGCCTCTCGTGAGTCCCCTGCTGGGAATTGGCCTGCAACCCAGGCATGTGCCCTGACTGGGAATCAAACCTCGATCCTTTGGTTCACAGGCCCGTGCTCAACCCACTGAGCTACACCAGCCAGGGCGCTCCCAGTAATTCTTTATGCAAATGTAACTATGTGTAACTATACATTATTATTATGCTTGCCCTTTAGATAAAAAGAAAGCACACCATGTACACATTTTGAACCTTTTAAAAATTGCATGACAAGCCCTGGCTGGTGTAGGTCAGTGGATCAAGCACAGGCCTGCAAACCACACAATTGTGGTTCGATTCCCAGTCAGGGCACATGCCTGGGTTGCAGACCAGTTCCCAGCAGGGGACTCACGAGAGGCAACCATACATTGATATTTCTCTCCTTCTCTCCTTCCCTTCCCCTCTAAGGATAAATAAAAAAGGGGGGGGGATGGTTTTAAAAATCTTTAAAAAGGGGGGGGTTCAAGACAAAGCCTTTGCATTTAAAAAATAAAAATAAAATAAAAAAAATGCATGACAATATTTATTGGATAACGTTCCATATCAATATATTTCAAAAACTTCTTTATTCTTTTTTATAGCTGTTATTCTTCCATTGTATAACATTGTGGTTTATATGACCAGTCTCCTATTGAAGGAATATAGGCTTATTTTTAAAAATATTTTTAAAGATTTTGCTTATTTATTTTTAGAGGGAAAGGGAGGGAGAAAGAGAGGGAGAGGAACATCAATGTGAGAAAGACACATTGCTTGGTTGCCTCTTACATGCCCCCAACTGGGGGCCTGGCTCACAACCCAGGTATGTACTCTGACCAGGAATTGAACCAGCAACCTCTTAGTTTACAGCCAGTATCCAATCCACTGAGCCACACCAGCCAGAGCGGAATACAGGTTTATTTAGAATAAGTACTCTTGAACTCATACTAGTAGAATATCTTTACTTCTTCTTCTCTCAAGTACCGAATACTATTTAAATAGTCTCAGGAGCATAATGTTATATGTCCATTATACCTCATTTTTTTTAAAATGAAAGAAAATAGTGTTACTGAACCATCAGAAATTTACCTGCCTGATACATACCCCTCCTGACTGCCAGTTGCACACTAAATGCCCTAGGAATATCCTGGGGTTGCAGATGCAGGACTGAGCTCTCTAGGGCCATGGACAAAACATTGCATCTTAGGAGAAGATCTGATCAGATTCTGGCAGCTGACAAGATGAAGACAGTGTTTACCCTAAAACTCCTTTGAGAAGAATTGCTAAGACTTTATGAGAAGGTGGATGAAGATGGGCCTCTGGTGACGAGCTAGAAATCACGGGCAGGCAACTGCTACTGTGTGGGAATTAGACAGGCACATAAGCCCGAGTAGCGAAAGAATGAGGGTCAAACGAAATGACGTCAGGCAGTGGGCTTAGAAGCAGCATGATAGTCCCACCTGTCCTTTCTATCAAAGCTGCACCATGGCATTCCAGCACCATCCTTACCCTTTGTCTACCATGTCGGCAGAGCTGGGTGGTCCCCTCAGTGCCGAGGATGAGAGCCGAGATATTGGTGGTTTGCAGCCCATGCAGCATCCAGGTGATAGATAGACTGACTTTTTAAACTAGTTGCAATGACTCATGGACTCAGCTTATCCCTGTGCATTTTTTTTTCGTAGGTAGTCCCCAGTCTCTCTCCCAGACAAGAGCTAAACAAGATGACCAAAGAAGTGATTTCTTCCACTGGTACTGGACCATGTTTATGATCACAAAAGACAAAATTTCAATTTATCTATTGCTGTGTAACAAACCTTCCCAAAACTTTGTGACTTAAAACAACAATAATTCATTATTCTTCACAGTTCTGTGGGTCAGGAATTTGGGCAGGACTTGGCTGGGCAGTTCTGTTGAACATAAGGTGTCACATGGGGACATTCACTTTGCTGCATTCTGCTGTTGCCTGGGCTGGGCTAATAAATGTCCAACAAGACCTGAGCCCATGTCAGCTGCCTCTCTATGCAGCTACCTTGGTCATAGCATGTGAGTCTATGCTAGCTGTGCTTTTAACATCTCTACTGGCTTCCAGAGAGAGAAGAAGCAGAAGCTACTATTTCTCTGGGCTTAGAAGTCCCAGGATATTCTTTTCACCAAATTCTATGGGTTAAAGCAAATCAAAGGACAGCCCAAATCAAGGGGAAGGAATAGAGATTCTCTCCCCCCCTCTTGATGGGAGAAACTTATGCAAGTACGGGGAGGGAAAGAATTGTTGGAGGCCAACTTTGGAGACTCAGTGGCACAAATAGTGAACTGGGAATTGTGGGTAGAAGATGTCCACAGAATTTGGGGACACTTCAAGTAAGACCTATAGGCTTATACTTTTTGTTATTTATTTATTAGTTTATTTGGGAATCGAGGGGTTCAAAAAACTTTTTCTCTTCGCTAGAAAGTCACTCATCTCAATAGCCATACAAAGGCTGGGGAAGCCCTGAGTACACCTGCTGTAGCCACAGCAAGAGATGGAGGGAGGCTCCCTAGAAAGAAGAGGGACTGGCTTTGAAAATATGGGGGTGGGAAGAGCTTGAGCAAGGTATACATTCTTCCAGTATCATACCAGTTTGCCTCTTTCTCTGTCAGAGGTTGCAGCTTAAATGTCTCCGTTCTGCATCATCCATGGCAGATATCTCACCCAGTGCCAGTACTCTCCCGTGTGAACCCAGATTTGGACTTGGAGTTGTTAACACAGAGCCTGGGTAGACAATGCAGATGGATCTGAATTGGCACACACAATGAAATACATTGAGTACAGGCTATCCATTTTAAAAGGCGTCAAAGAAGCCTCAGAGTCCCCTAGTAAGAGAGAAAGTCCAGGTGCACCTGGGACTGGGCAAAGTCAGGCCATGAACCTGCACTTACAGCAAGAGAGATTAAGGAGAGTGAGAGGCAGAAATGTGCCCTTGTGACAGGTGCTTTCCTGGGAGTCCCAGGGAGCATAGCCCTTTTATGGTTTGTTGGGAACCATGCTCAGGCATCTTTGGATGCAGCATCATAGATGCAGCCAGTGGAAGAGGAAGAAACTCTGCACGGGGAGCATAAGACCTGGTTCGACTTCAAACTTTCCATGAACTAACAAGAGGACTGGTGATTTAGTGGGAGAAGCTGGTGTGATGATGGGACACCCAAAAGTGACACTGGGCCCAAGGGTTCTCGGTTTCATTTTCTGTAAAGTAATGTCATGGAGCTTGTTTCTATGATTTTAGTCAGCTCTAAAATGTTATGGCCATAGAACCAGGTGAACTTTGGAGGTTTTTCCTATATCAAGAACTTGGTAACTTTTGAAGGCAGGTGAAGGGAGTATGACCCCTAACATCCCTGCTTCATACACGGTGAAGCAGAGACCAACAAGAAAGAATGCTTGACCTGTTGTACTTAGGTAGCAGCTTTAGAATCCAAGACTTCCCTGGGGCGCATGAAGGTGCAGAGGTTTTTTTAAATTGCCTTTTATGATAAGAGTCCGAGAGAGATCAAGAGATGACTGGCTTTCGCACTCTGCCTAGGACCCAGGTGTCCACACTGTGGCCATTGGCTTGTATTAACAATACCAGCCGGAGGCTGAGTTCCTACAGAGTCCCCTTTATTATGTGGCATTTAGGAATACCTCTTAAAATCCAGTTGTATCCCCTCATTATCCCCCCCCCCCGCCTTTTTAAGTCTTGCACCTGGTGTTATTGCCTTTGCCAGAGAGGCCTTAAACCTTGTCAGCTTCTCAGCAATGATAAATCCCACCCACTCATTCCCCCAGCCCCAGTTGCCTGATTTAGGCTTTAGGAAGAAGTTTCAAAATCCTCAAAGTTGGGAGTCAGAACTCTCAAATCCCTGAATAAGAGGAAAACACAAGTAGAATTGGGCTCTTGAACAAATCCAGATGGAGAGGAATCCTGCTGAATGAACCAGACTTCCAGAGGAAGAGAGAAAAAGAGAAAGCTGAGAAAGAGAGACAAAGAAAAGCTGAGGAAAGATACCAAGCGAGAGCTGCCCAGGACCCAGAGACTTGAAGATGAGGCCTCTCACTCCGAGGCTGCGCAGCGGCTGCTGAGAGGCCAAGGGTAACAGGGGCCTCCTGAACAGGGGCCGGGCGGCCTCTGCTTTCCCTGAGAACGCAGGGAGACACAGGGGCCTAGCGGCGGGGGAGCCGCTGAGGGTTGTGACATTGAGGCTGTCTCCAAGGCCTGCTGGGGCAGGGACAGGCATCCCCGCAAGGTCTCCTCAGCGGGGCCTCGGCAGCGCGCAGCCCTGCTCCGAATTTCACACCATGTCTAATCCAATCACCGGCAGATTGCAAGCTCTCTGCCTACCTCCCAGATTGAGAATTCTTGGCCGGCTCAAGGGATAGGCCCCTTCCCAGCCCAGCCGGCTGTCCTCCTGCTCCTCCATGTAAACCATTCTGCGGCTCTCCCCCTGCCCCCACCTCCCCTTCTGCGCCCACGGAGTTAATCCTGTTTGCCTGGTCTGTCAATTTAAACAGCTTTAAATATGCCTCACCAGGTCTGGGTGGCAAAACCCCGATGCTTAAAAATAGGCCTCGGCATCAAAGGTGGCTGGGGCAACAGGGGCCACAAGGGGGTCCTTCAGAGACACAAAAACAACCCCTTGTTAAAAAAACAAAAAACAAAAAAGCAATCCAAATGAGTCACACACGTAAAGAAAAAACATTGCCATTCAACAAAATGAAGCTCTCTGTATGTACTAAGTACAAAAAGAGCTCCAAAGTGGGGTGATGTTGGGGGTGCAGCTGGCACAACCATAGGTACATGGATAGGAAGGGCTCCTTTAGTGTGAGCAGAACCGATGGGTCAACCACCTGCAGGAACACTCCCCACCTCCTTCAAAGTCAAAAGGTTGGTTGGATTGCTGGGGTAATTCTGCAGCTGCGTGTGTGTGGTATAGGGATAGATTTAGACACTTTTACATAGTCTTGCTCTGGGTTGATGTTTTCGTCCCAAAGCTCACAGTGCATAATGGCAAATAAACTGCAGATCAGTGTTATTCAAACTTGAATGTACAGTAATTCCCCCCTTATCCTTGAGGGATGTGTGCCAAGACCCCCAGTGGATACCTGAAACCACAGATAGGACTGAACCTATGTATACTGTTTTTTCCTATACATACATATCTATGATAAAGTTTAATTTTAAATTAAGCACAGTAAAAAGCAAATAATAATAATTAATAATAAAAATAGAACAATTATGAAAATATACTGCAATAAAGACCTGACTGGTATGGCTCAGTTGTTGGAGCATCGTCTGGTACAACAAGTTTGTGCGTTCAATTTCCAGTCAGAGCATACACCTAGGACACAGGTTCAATTCCCAGAGAGGGAGCATAGAGGAGGCAGCTGATCAATGTTTCTCCCTCACATCAATATTTCTCTCTTTCTCCCCACCTTCCTTTCTAAAAATCAATAAACATATCCTTGGGGATGATTTAAAAGTTAAAAAGTGATTAAAATGTATTGTAATAAAAGTTATGTGAATGTAGTCTCTCTCTTAGAATATCTTACTGTCCTGTACTCACCCTTCTTCTTGTGATGATGTGTGATCACACAATGCCTACGTGAAGAGATGAAGTGAGGTGAGTAATGGAGGTGAGTGACGTAGCATTAGGCTCCTATAGGTGTTACTTGAACACAAGCCCTGTAATACATTCTGGTAACCAAGTCAGCTACTAGATGATAACATGTGGGGAGCCTATATGGTGTGAAGATGTTGGACAAAGGGGTGATTCATATTCTGGGCTGGACAGACCAGGATGGTGTAAGATTTCTTTACACTTCTCAAAACAGCGTGTGATTTAAAACTTATACATTGTTTATTTCTGGAGTTTTCAATTTAATATTGTCAGGCCGATCTTGACCACGGGTAACTGAAACCACAGAGAGCAAAACCATAGAGAAGGGGAAACAACTATATAAATGAGTCACTTGGAGATCTTGATAAAAATACAGAAGCTAATTTGGTAGGTCTAAGGTAAGACCTGAGATTTTGCATTTTTACTGAGCTCCCACATAAAGCTTATGCTGCTGGTCCACGGGTCACACTTTGAGTAGCAAGGGTTTAAACAGAGCCAAGTGCCCTCAACCTTGGACTCAGTTGTCTTGGTTTCAACTTCTATTTCTCCCTATGGTTCTCCTGCAGCCTACTGTCTTTTCTATCGCCTTCGGGGAATGGATAAAGCAAGAGAAATTGGTCTTTCATAAGAGCATATGACATTAAATCCAGATCTCAAAAAGGTGTTCCCTTCCTTCCCCATCCATGTTCATAGAGTTGCTCACCACTGGAATGAGTGTGAATGAGCAAGAGCTGCTTCAGGACAGGGCACAACCAATGCTCTGTCCATAGACAAGTACAGAGCTGCAGGCAGGGGAGTGCATGAAACGAACCTTAAGGGGGCCTTCCCAACCCAAGATTCTGTTATTGTAAGTCATGACAAAGGAACAGCATCTATTCTCCCTCCATCTGGACAGAGTAGTCACCTGGAGTGCCAGCTAGAAAACTATCTGTGAAAGACTTGGGCTACAAGCAAAGCAGTGAAGGGCCTTGCAAAATACAGGAGAGAAAGGTTATTGGCTCTTAGTTTCCTAAGTTTTGTTTCAACTTCTAGGGAGAGCGGCAGTCCTATTGTCCTGTGATTGCTGAAAAACAGAGGCTTCTAAGCTCCCTTAGGCATTTGGCTTGCTTTTTAGCATACTCCTTCCACTCAGACCTTTCCCAAATTCCACCCTGTCACCCATCTCTGAAATAGGGACAAGGCTAGTCCGGTCCAATCTGCTTGGAATTTCTCTGTACTCAGTGTACTTGCTGCAGGAGATGAAAGGCAAGGTTTTGACACGAATGGCTGAGACCATAGTACAACATGCAATGCTAGGAAAAAAAGCAGGACAGATTCTAGGAAAGGCCAAGTGACTGATTCTCCAGGAAGACAGGAAAGTGACCTTCAGCGGGACAGTGTGTAGGGGAGGTGACCTCAACCACAGCTTGGCTCAAGGCAGCAGCCACACTGGGGCGTCCCAATGACGGCAGCTAAATGGTGGATGAATGTGGGGGAGGCTTAGGAAGAAGCAGGGAGGCTGTTGTGAGCACATATATGCTTTTATCAAAGGTAGAGTCCAAACCAAAACCACATAAAAAAGGAGGTAGATGAGAAGTAGAGCTCCACACAGTCAGTTAAGAGCTTATACCTCTGCACATGGAACTTCACCTCAAGTGAACAAAATTCTCCCCTTGAGGCAAGCAAATTTGCCTAGGGTGCCAGATTAAAGGAGACATTTGCCCTCAGAGTCATGGAAGTGATTGATTAGTCCCAGCCCTGCCTGCCCTCAAGCCCTGAGTTGGATTTCAGAAAGAAGAGCGTCAAATGTTGAGACAGAGGGATCTTGTCTGTTTCAAGTGGGATGGTGAGTATGTTCCTGCTACTCCATTTTGACCAGAAGTGGAAGTCATACATTATTTTTCCAGTCTTTGATGTGTTCATCTGTAAAATAAGATTGTTGATTAGAAGTGGTTTATAAATTTCTATTATTCTATATCTTCCCCTTCAAACTGTTAGCCATTCAATAATTAATTCTTTGAGTAAGTTATCAATCAGTAGGGACCCTCAAAACATGCTCTGCCCTATACCTATACTCTTCTGCTAACCAAAAGGAGATTCCTCAATAATTCCTGCCTCCCTTCCCACATGTCTCTGTCTATATCTCTCTACATGGTCACTGGTCAGAAAAGGTCATGTCTGAATAAGAAGTGTGATCCACCTGTAATCTAAACACTGGTGAGTCAAGAGTAAATTTCATTGTCTCTTTCTTCTTCCCTCTTTTCCTCCCTTCTGTACTTCTAATACCTTCTAATACCCACTGAGGGCCTTCTCTGTGCCTGACACTGTGCTAGACTTAGTGATGACATCTCCCTGTTCCAGCCTATATGAGCCTTGGTCCACCTACCACCCATGGACAGTGAATAGGAACTCCATTTTCTTCTGTTACCTTACTTAGCCTTAACTTCCATGGGACATTCTAACTAACAAGGCAAAGGGAAAAGGGCAGTAAAAAAAAATTCTGGGAAAGTCTAATATTAATTTGCCAACTCTCCTGGAAAAGTATTTTGTTGTTTTATTCTCCAGAAAACTATGATGTGAAACTTCCTAGTGAGAAGACATTGACCTTTTTTCTCTTCTTTAGGAAAGGTTTTTAGGTTTTAGATTACTAGAACTTCATCCCAGTAATCTTAAAATGTCACATCCTTTGCTGACTTGGAGGTGTGTTGGGACTCTTGTCCAGGTGTTTCCCACCCTCTGTACCCCAGTGTGACTTCTGAGTCCACTGTTCACATCTTTTGAATTAGGTGGGGACAAGGCACACACCCTCTTGGCTAATGATTGGCCACTCTTCTGGACATTTGTGAGTGTGTGTACGTACATTTCCCATTCCTCATGGGTGGGACTGCTCTTTATCTGCCCCTGGCTAAGTGATAGATACTTGTACTAAAATAAACCAATCAGAGTCTTTCTCAAAATTCTTAAGATCTTGAGCAGAGTATTGGAAAGATTTAAAAGAACAACAAAAACAACAAATAGTGAAGTACAGTAATTCCCAGGGCAGTGGCCAGAATTGGTGTCCAGAAGCTGTTCTGATGCCAAGTCTTGCCTTCTTGTGTATTGACACCTATTTTGTAGCTTCCTATCCATTTGCGACCTCCCCACCCTTATCCCATTAGTAGGTTAAGGGAGCCAGAATTGGTTTCTGTGGCCTACTACCAAGAAACCCAAGGTGAAATAGACACTTTCTGTATCCTCAAAAGATGAAAATCTCTCCTCCTTCAAACTCACAGGAAAAGCCCACTGTGTGGATGCTGTGATAACTGCCTGGAGCCCACCTTCAGGGTGAAACACACATTCTCCAGCTGCTGCAAGTGTAGGTGGCCAGTCCATCTCTGGAATTGCCCTCTGTTGAAGAGAGCCACCTTACGTAAGGTCATGTGTTCCAAAGGGGGCAGCCTACATCCGGTGCAGGTGAGTAGATGTATATACAGGCCTGGTCCCGTTTCTTCAGTGTAGACAACTCCTTGAAGCCATCTCAGTCCCAGAATGCCCACTGAATCATCTGATTGTCCATGTAGGGACAATCTTACTTTCCTTATTTCCCCATAAGTACTTTTCCACAATCACTGCCCCCCAAATTTCCCGTAAACCTCCATCCCAGAGGGTCTCCTGAAGAACTGACCTAAGACACCCCCCAGGGCACTGATCCACAAGAAGAAGCAGTCTCTGCTTCTGACCCTCTTTCATGTGACTTGGGGTTTTGGTAAGCCTCAAATGAACTCAGAGAGATGGTTTTCTGGATATTAGCATCAGTCATGCAGTCAGCACATGTATCGAGCACCTATACCATGTACCAGGCCTTGTTCTGAGTACTTGGGTGATACCAACGAACACAAAGCTAATGAAGAAAAAAAGTCATGCCTTTTTGAATTGTATAGACTAGGATGAGGTTTAAAGGTGCTTTCAAGGGTGGGAAGTACAGTACTTCCCACAGGGGATGGTCCTGCCCTAAGCCATCCATCCTCACTCTTCTGGACATAATGCCTCCCCTCAGGGATGCAGGTACTGCTTTCCAGTTTTATTGCTTTTATGAAATAACAGTTCACCTTTTAAAGTCTGATTTGCCTTTTCATTACTCTCACCCTGTTCAGTTGTTGCCCCCAGTACACAATTTGAGAGGTAATAGTCCTCATCCCAGGAGCACATCTCTCTCTGAGGATATTTGTTATTTTTCTTTCTTTTGTTTCAAAATAGAGGTGTGATGGGCACCCCAAACCTGAGACATGCAGCTCTGACAGGTTTGAGTGAGGCCTCTGAAGCACTTCTTTATCACTGTCTTTTAAAGCATTGTGATTGCAACTGGCAGCTGCAGTTACCCGCTTCCCCTCAGGGCTAGTGTCAGGTCCTAACGTATAAAAAACAGTCTCACCTTCATAAATGCAAAGGGGACTAGCACATTTGCTGGGCTGAAATTAAGAGGTGGGTAGACAAATAGGAAGAGATAAAGGCAAGAAAAGAAATGGAACATGCCAAATTGGGTTTGAAAAAAATTATACATGCCATAGATTATATAATTAAAGGGATCTGTTATTGGGTTCTCCCAGGTTCCTTCCAGGCCAGTGTACAGTCAATTGATACAGAAAGCAGTTCCCCCAGCAGTGACTGTGTCTTGTTCAGCTTGGCCCATAACAGACATTGAACAGAAGGTAGAAAGGTCAAATTGAAACCAGTTCTCTTGGTTTCTTTTTTAAAAAATTTATTTATTTTTAGACAGAGGGGGAAGGGAAGGAGAGAGAGGGAAAAACATCAATGTGTGGTTGCCTTTTGTGTGTCCCCTGCTGGGAACTGGCCTGCAACCCAGGCATGTGCCCTGACTGGGGATTGAACCATGATCCTCTGGTTCACAGGCCAGCACTCAATCCACTGAGCTACACCAGCCAGGGCTCTTGGTTTCTTATAAGCTTCTTTCATGGAAGGAGAAAATAAAGTTTTAGAGTATCTGTAAATTGCCTTTGTCACTTTACTTCATTTCTTTCCCATGCACCTGCCCCCGCTATGAGACCCTCAAGAGTTGACCAAATATAGTAGCAGAGATAACAAAAGTTGTGCTGCTAGTTTGCAATTTAAAGGTCATGGTATCTAATAATTCAGAGGAAACCTAAAGTTCAACCAGTTGGCTCCACTCTTTTGTCAGATGAGAAAACTGAGGTCAGAGAAGTACGTGGCTTGTTGAAAGTCACAAAACAAGCTGGTAAAATAGTTGATGTTCGTTACTCCTCAACAGGAGTCCTCGCCCTCTTTGTCACATTGTGACATTGACCATCACTCAAAAGGTTGGGGTTACAAAGCAAGCCTTGTAGAAGCTGAGGAGTTCTTCCTAGAATTTTCTGTGAGTTCAGGGGATTCGCCACCTCAGAGAACACTGATATCTGCCCAGGACTGTAGAGGTTTCCAGTTTTTTCCTACAGGTGAAGATAATTGTAGAACATGGGATTGGCTCTTCAGTAAATTTTCTATAAAAATGCAATTCTTTATTAAATTCTTAACACCCATTAAAATCGCTCTCTAATTTCTACTTGTGCAGATCAGATCAAAGTTCAAAATAATATAATGCACAGGAAAACATTAGGTACTTGGTGTTGAATTTGTGTTCATCAAACAGCTCTGAATAATTTTCAATTTTCACTGACTAGTGTTGTCCAGATTTATTTTTTACAGCCACTCACTAGCTCTTCTATTCCGTTGTGGTTGTTTGTCAGCGTTAATGTGTCTTTAACTCCTTTCACCCTCTGCTCTGCATGTTGCCGCCATAAGAACCATCGTTTAATGTTCAACAGAACAACACATATTTCTTACCTTGATGGCATTAGCTGTCACCTGGCCCCATCTGTGTCTGTATTTTAGGAAATGAAGTTACGTCCTATCTTTTTGACGGTTTTTCTCTGGGGAGATTGCAGCTTTATTTTACAACCAGTTAAGTTCCCTTTAACTTATTGCCAAATATTGTTTTAGAACAAATAAGCAAACCGACTTCATTAGAAGAGCATTGTAAACATTAGCCAGCATCGCTCATCACCAATCACTAAATGATAGTGTGCAAGTACATAAGCTTCAAAGAATGTATGAGTTGTGAATTTTCTCACTAGTAATCATGGCTAACTAATAAGAATGGGCACTCTTTAATGTCTTTTCATTAATCTTTAGGAAAAAGCCTGTTAGGTAAATATTGTTATTATGCCCAATTTATAGACCATGAACCTGAGGCACAGGAAAGATAAACAACTCGTCCAGGGTCATACTCTGTTAGTAGTGGGACTCAGATTTGAACCCAAGTCATCTCATTTGACTTCAAAGTTTGCCTGTGGTGCTCTGTCACCTCTAGTACCTGCTGCTTCACCCTGCACGTACTCTAATCTTACTTCAGAACCTCTTTAGGGATGCCTGAGAATTCCCTGCATCCAAGTATATTAAAAAGCCCACATAAACATAGAAGAGTGGCAAATAAACCAAGTTATTAAGTCATTATAATAAATAATAGAATGCACAAGAATGCTTAGATAGTATAAGATTTTTCTTAATATTGGAAATCACCTTCTATTATTGCCCTTCATGCAAAAGCTGCTGAGAGTGTAACTTTAGCCCAGGGCTTGGCAAACTTTTTTTGTCAGGGGCCAGACAGTACAATAAATATTTTAGGCTTTGCTGGCCATGTGGTCTCTGTTGCAACTACTCAGCCCAGCCACTTCAGGGCAAAAGCAGCATGGACTAAATGAATGGGCAGGGCTGTGTTCCCACAACACTGTGTCTGTAGGCACTGAAATTCGGATTTTAGAAAATTTTCACGTTCCACAACATATAATTCCTCTTTGATTTTTGAAAAGCCAAGTAAAAAGGTGAAAATCATTCTTCACTTGTGGGTTTACAAAACCAGGCAGTGGGCCACATTTGGCCTGGTTGGCCCTGCCAATGCCTGCTCTAGTTAGCTGATTCTTCCACCTCATCATGAGAGCAGAGACCATATCAGAGTCGGCTTGGCACATTACAGAGACTCAATAGAAGTTTGCTGGATTGAAATAAATTGAACTTGGAAAGGAGAAGAAGGGAACATTTTCAGAAATGCCATTCTGTCTCAAGCTCAGACAGGCACTAAACGCAAACAAGTAAGGGACATTCTTGCTTTCCCACATACCTGCCTTGCTTTTCGTAAGTTTTGTTCACTTTTGATTGCACTGGTACCTGGCTTACTCGGGTCTCCTCGGGAGCTCTATCTGTCTCATTATCTCCATGTGGCAGGTTTGCGACTGCAATGTAGACACAGAGATCTTGAAGGAGAGAAGAAGCTAACAGCCTCCTTTGCAGGGCTCCCTGCCAAGCTGCCCCACCCCCCACGTCGACACCCGGCACTGCAAGTGAGGGGGACCTTCCAGGGGATTTAGTGGCTCCTCATTTGGCTGTGTAGCAAAGCAGAGTGCTTTTTCCTGATTTCTGCTCTGATAGCATGGCACTCAGATCAAAGGAAGAAGTGCTCCAAATAGTGCCAAAACCTTCTGCCTCCAGTGGCACAATGACTATTTGTAAAATGTGTGAATCTGGGAGGTTTGTGGCTTAGAGAAGAGGAAAGGGCACCGCACTGAGGTTCTCTGAAGATGTGTGAGTTAGAGACCCCTGTGATCCTGGGGCTTTTGAAAATCAGGGGAAATTCCAATTGTCTTGTAATACAGACAGACCATGACTTCTGAAGCTTTCTCCCAGATGGGGAACTCAGTTACTAGAAACAAAAGCCTCATCCTCATTTCCAGGAAGTGACAGGTGAGCCTGAAGTCTCTATAGCCAATCAGGTTAGCGAGCTGAAAAGCTGATTTTTGGCTGTTATTAAGGGTTTGAGGCTTCCCAGTGGGTCACTCTCTCCCATGGGTGTGCTGTCCCTGAAGTTTGGTTCTTGGCAGAGCAGAGTGAGAAAAATAAAATTTGGGTAGGATATTTTCCAGTCAAGTATGAGAATCTTCCTCCCACACATATTCTCCAACAACATGTGCTCTGAATAATGAACTCCACAAGGCAGGTTAGATAATATGTTTTTCCCCTTTTCTCTGTTCAGATCTGCTTTTCGATGTGCCCAATTGGTTAAGGAGGGGATTTCCCCATCAGGGTTGCAATGTGTTTCTCTTTGGGGGATACACTTCCAGTTTCTTTGTTTTTTTTTTAAACTGAAACAATTGCCATGCCTTTTTGCTGTCCCCTCCCACTCTTATTGTATTTTTTAAGAGCTTGTCCCCAACTCTAGAATTATGCATTCACAATACAGAAGGTTGTCTACTTTAGAGACCTGTAGCGATCCCAAAGGTTTTTCCCCAGAACTGCCTGGTATTCTGTTATCAGTGACTCACTTTTTGGGGGTTAAGAATTGACCCTTTACTGTAATTCTTAAAAATCAGAAGAAAAATGAACAAGTTAAAATTCCACTAGCAACCACGGATATGCCTGAAACGGTGGAACTTAAACTCAACCTCTTAGTGCTTTACAATCTCACTTTTCTACTTGACAAGAGTGGCGACCTGTCATAGGACAGTGAATATCATGGGAAAGGCCCAGGATTCTGATATGTTACCAAAGAGAAATCAAAGTCCATGGAGCTTAATCTAAGGTCAAGGATGCCAAAGTTCCAGGAGCTTCCAGTCAAGAACACAACAGATGGCTTCCTTCCACACTTTGATCAAAACTCCAAAGTCCTCACCATAGACCACAAAGGCCCCTGTGTAATTGGGCACCTGCCAACCTAATTTCAACCTGCATCACCCTCTTCTTCTTCACTGTTCTTCAGCCATAATATCTTTATCTCTTTTCCTCAAACACATCAACCTCATTCCCACCTCAGGGCCTTTGCAAATGTCGTTCCCTCTCTCCAGAATGTTTTTCCTCCAGATGTTTGCATGACTACTTCCTTCTTGTCTTTCAGGTTTTCATTTAAATACCACTTCCTGATACTCAGTCTTAAAGTTGCCCACAGATACTCTCCATCACATTATCTGGTATCATTTTTATAGTAGTTACCTCTCTGTTGTTACCTTTATAGTAGTTACCTTTTATAGTAGGTAACGCTCTGAAATTACCTTGGTTTTTTAATGTGTTTCTTTCTTGTGGTTGACTCTCATGAGACTGTAAGCTTCATAGGAGAAAAAACCTTTTTTACTTTACTTATTAAACAAATGAATAAAAGAGTAACATAGGATTGTCAAATAAGGACTAGAAGCAAAAAGAAAGGAATTTAAGTGGAAGCTTAAGGGGAAACAAGGGCTGTGAGCTGGAGATCATGAACAGGTGGCCAGGTCAATGCTGGGCACAGCCGATGGTGGTGGTCCTTAGGAGGAAGAGTGGGATTGTCAGTGTAGAGGTCTTAGAGAGGGGTCAACAAATAACACTCCTCTTTCCCATCCCAAATCAGGACCTTCAGAGAAATAAGACAAAGGAGGAGTGATGCGAGCTAAATTATCACTTTGTTATTGATAAATTGGAAGGTGTGGTTTATATCTATGGCCAAGAGGGCTAACTGATATGAAACGGCAGTACTGGGCAGACTACTCACCTAGTCTCAGTAGTGCTGGGTCGTGCTGCCTTCTCTGGGGACAAGCCTCCCATAAAACTGAGGACACAGAAGAGCAGGTCAGAAACAGGCTTGTGTGGGCAGCTGGCTCCCAAGAGAAAAAGAAAGGAAAAAGCTGTCCAGTTTTTCCCTCCAAACTTGCCAATCAAATACACCAGTCCACCTTCCCTGGGATAGAGTGCGTGAGGGGATGCAGAGAGGCCTGGAGTCAGGGATGTCCCGTGACAGCCCCAGGCAGAGGTGCTTTCACCTGTAAGGACCATCAGAAGTGGGGAGGACTGGCTCTCTGTCTCACAGGTGGGGATGGGCACTCCTGGGGAGTAGGTCAGTAAAGGACGGGAGAACATCTAGGACACTGACAACCTGACTTTACCTGGCACTGGCTGTTCCTCTGCCTCTCCTTGTTCTTCTCTCTCATTTTCTATTTGTTATTTGCAAATTTGCTCCACAGACTATGTAGAGATCACAGAAGGCTAGATATAAGTGGACAGGACAAACTGTGTTGCTGCCTTTGGTGGTCCGAGTCCAGTGGGGGAGACTGACCTGGTCTGGCCCCTCTTACTTCTCTGGCTCCTCTCCCAGCACGCTGTCTCGCTGCCTCAGGGCTATAGCCCTTGGTTTGCTATAGCCCCTTGTGCGGCACCCCCTCCAGGGCCAGCCTCATGCTGCTGTTATTCCCTCTGCTGGAACCTCTGCCCACCAACCTTAAGCTATGCAGTGACTGCTCTTTCTTTAAAAATCAGCTCATCCATTGCTTCATCCCCATCAGGTGCTCTTATTGCACCATCCATCTCTTTCAAAATACTTGCCTCAGGTGTAATTTTTTTGCACTTAGTCGCGTGATCCTTTTATTTACTTCAAGAAACACTGTTTATGGAAAATTGTAAGCATTTGTAACAGTGGAGTTATGAAAACAACTCCATGTATCCATTACCCAGGTTTAACAATGATCAACTCTAGACCAATCTTACTGATTCTCTTATTGCCTATTAACTCTCCTGCATAGGATTTAAGCTCCAGGAAGGCAAAGGGAGTACTTGTTTTTCTTACCACTGTATTCTTAGTGCCTAGCATAGCACCTGGTTCATGGGAGGCATGCATTTTGTGAATGAGAAGTGGACTGAATGGGTGAATGATTTACTATGTGAAAGGACAGCCCAGGTTGCTATGAGAACGCAGAGGAGCAGCATCTAGCCTTGACTGAGGCGTTCTCACAGGTTCAATCTGCCAGCCTGCTACTGACCCTGAAGCTTTGTGATGGCAGAGGGGAGGGTGGACAGGGTGGAGAAAATGGGGGAGGGGATAGAGGAGGCAGAGGGTCCACAAAACCCAGGAGAGGGCAGCACAGACCTGCTCAGGCATCCTGGCTGGCAGCAGCCAGATCACCTGTCTTGCCTAAATGGTTTATTGCTCTCTGCACCAGAATTGATGCTTTGGCCCTAATGGTCAGTACTAGCAGTTTCCAAGGAACAGCACTCTAGAGAGCTGCTTCTTGAAGAAGGGACTATTGGTCTAGTATGGCTCGGAATACTGCTTACTCTACCCTCTTCTTGGATATTAAGTACTGCAGGGTTTTTTTTAAAGTTTTAATTTTGTTTCAGACAGCTCTTCCCAAATGTATTTATTGTGGAGCCCGTCACCCCTGCCACACGTCTATGAAGAGCATTGGGAGCCAGTGTCTATACACGACGGGAACGACATTTGCAGAAACAAAAAAATTTGTCTGTTCTTTTTCTTCTTTTAAGCTTTTAAAAAATTATATATAATTAACACATGGTCAGTTAAGAAGAAACAGAAAGTAAAAATAAAATAAAGGAGAAATAAAAGCTGCTTATGATTCCAATACATGGAAATAACTACTGCATCGCTACTTTGATACATCGATTTGTAGACTTAAAAATGCATAATTACTGTACATATTCTCAAAAGATATTTTTGTCAATAACCATTGATGTTAATTCCCAGTGACAATGACAAAACAATCTTAAAAGGAGAATGCATTTCCTGACAACTTAAGTATGGGGTTCTTCCCAAGGATTCCAATGTGTCTTTTTGCCTTTTGTTCCCTCGTTTTATTGTGAGTGCATTCCAGTTGCTTTTCTGTTTATTTGACATCACCCCCAGGCTATAGTTAGTCCAATGTAACAGACAGATTATTGGTTCAAAATAGGTGGGACACCAAACTTTTAATCACAGTCCAGTTCAGGAAAAGAATGCAAACAGCATCACTTCTTGATATCAAATGATTTGAAAAGTTCCTATATCTTTTAAAGGTGGAGGGGGAATCTCTCCTCTACCTATGGTTAGACCTGCTTAAGATGAGACCAAAAGACTTGGAAATAAACTGGCACTTCTCAGCAATTTGTCTTTCTAATACTACTGGGCAGTGGTTTTCAACTTACATGGCCTGCTTTCCCTTGGAAGCAATATCCAGCATTTTAATTTTTTTTCAGTGCTTGCTATGTCTTTTCTACTCTCCTCTGAAGATATTACATAGCATATATCAAGTTGCAATTGAAATTAAAGTGATTCGGAAAATTCTGAAAAGAATATCACAATAGCCTCTGAAATGACTGGAAGCCTATTTTGAGAGGGGGGTGATGACTTGGGGGCACCTTTCTCTCACCATTTTATACTGCGGTGGGTTGATCTCTGGTCCCAGGGCTCCGCCCCTGCACACTGCCACACACCTCTGCCCTTGCCGTGGCCTCGTGGTGGGCAGTGTACACTTCCCTGCCCTGGACTTGGAGCTTGGCCACATGTCTTTCCTTGGCCAACACTTTAGAAGACATTACATGAGCAAAGGCTTGAATATGCTTAGGGTTCTCTCGGGCACATGTCTACCCAGAGATGAATTTACCCTGGGAAACCACTGACCCAAGGAAGATGAGAGACACATGGAGTTGCCAAGAAATCAGAGCAAGCCCAGCTGAGCCCAGTTTAGGTCAGCAGAGCCCTGGCTGATCCATAGATACATGCACAAGAAGCAACGCTTAGCTGAATGTCATTGCATTTTAGGATGATCTTTCCACGGCATGTGGTGTAGCTCACTGGTACAGACAGGATAGGTCAGGGCCTGTGGAAAGCCTGATAAAAGAAATGGAAGGCCTGCTAAAACAGTCAACTGATAAGCATTAAATAGTAAATGCTCAGAAGGTCTAGTATGATGGCAACATTGTTTTGAGTTTTTCTGGCACCTGGTTGCAAGTATTTGACTCCATTTTCTTCTAAGGGACATTCTCAGCCAGGTATCAGTGGTTTGGGGTATATGGATACCATTATGCCATAAGGTCTGACACTGAGCTTTATAGGGGACACACAAAAGATATAGACATTTTGGCAGAGATAAACAGGCATAGACTTCAGAGTTAGAAATAGGTCATTTTAAAGTTACATCTTTTTTCGCTATGGGACCAGTGACAAGTTACGTAACATCTCTGAAATGTAGTATATAACACAGGAATAATAACATTTAATATTTCCCTACCTTGTAAGATATGTAAGGATGTAAGTGTCTAGCACAATGCTAATACACAGGAGGACCCGGTAAAATAGTCACCCTAATAATAATTATTGTTAGTACTATGTCTCAAGGAGCTTACGGCCATCTTACACTCAGACTTTTCTCACAGAGCGTTGAGACAGGGTATGGAAGGTACCCCCTGAAGAAGAATGTTGGCTGTGATAGAGGGATCCACCATCCTCCGGATCCTCTGTGAAGAGAAAGAGGACAGGAGAGGTAAGTGTGGGCAAGAGTGGATCTTTTCATGATGTTAATGATGCTTAATCTTCATGCCCCTCACTGCCACGGGCCTCCTCCAAGACCCTGGGAAACCCCCAACTATTTTATATTCTTTTCTTAAAGAAAGCCCCAACATTTATGTAAGTTTTAGAGACCTGCCAAAACATAGTTTCAGGAATGCCATACTGTGGAGAGCCTCCTGCACAGGGCAGAGAGTTCAGATTCCCCCTGTAAGTCCTGGAGAGCTATCCCCTGAGGTGGAAGCGGCCATGTTTACACTCTTGACTGCCCAGTGGCCCCGTATCCAGGGACTCTCCTCCGCCCCTCTGTTTTGGTAAAGAAACCTCACAGAGCATGCCCAGATGAGCAGACTGAGAGAAAACTCTGAACTCAATCCCCCTCCCTTGGGCAAGCCAGTTCAGGCCCTTCTGTTTGTGTGGGATCTGCTGTGGCTCTTTCACCGCCTCTAACAATGTGGGGAATCTAAAGCATGGTGCTGCTTTCCTGCTGGCTCCAAGCTGGCTGACACCACCATCCGGCTAAGGAGATTAGCCGGGCTTTATTTACAGATGCCTTCTAGTGACAGCAGCTCCCACCACACCCAGGTAGAGCCTGGGAAGAATGAGAGCACATTCTTTTCATGTCCGTTGCTGAATGCCAGGGAAAGATTACATCCGACACGGACATTGTCTACACAGGTACTGGGGAGTCCTGGCCCGAGGCTGCCCTGACAGACTGCCAGTCACATCATGGGAAGATAGCCTCCAGTGCAGGGTCTTGAGCAGCAAGGGCAGAGACAGGGTGTATATCCAGGGAGGCCTGTAGCACCTGCGTGGTGCTCAACACAGAAGAGGGGATCAGTGAACACTTGCTGAATGAATGAATGAGTGGGAATGGCAATGACCAACCCCACTGCCTCTGTGTCATATTCCTTCCCCAGTCCTCATTTTTCAGAAAAAGAATTTTTCAAAATAATAAGAATTTTATAAAGTATAAATAAAAATTGTCATATTAACAAATAATAATAATATATACCTTAAGTATAGAATATTCACTCAGAGAGACCCCCTTGCTCCCACTACATGCCCATCACATGTGCACACATGTGTGCACATAGGCACCCATGCCTGGAGAGACAGAATTGCATGCTGATAAGTGATGACCTCTGGAGTCAGATGCTCTGGACTAGGGTCCCAGTTGTACCCTTTATTAACCCAATGATCTTGGGCAAGTTATTTAACCTTTCCGATCCTTGATTTTCTTGTCTGTAAGATGGGATGATGATAGCAACTACTTCACAGGATTTGTTATGAAGATCATATTATTAGCATTCTATAAAGTGCCATAAAAATGTGAAGGGTCATTGCTACCTACAGAGCAGCATAAAATGAGGTGAATATTTTGCTTTTGCTCTCCCTGGCATTTGGCTGGAGACAGAAAAACAATATGCATTCATTCCTACCCTGCACAGACAGGGCTTGGTAGATGATACTGTCACTGTAAATATTTCTGTAGATCAAGTTGCTAAACTTTCAGGGAGAAACCAGCAGGAGGCCAAGGAAGACTTCTAGAAAGAAGTGATTTTGAAAATCTCCTGGATGCCTGATCTCTCTGCACTTAACCCCATCTTTTAAAACCCAGATACCTTAGTTATCTCCGACCTTGGTAAAGATGCTAGTCTAAATCATGACTTGTGTTTCTGGTTTCTACTCCAAGACCCATGTGTTTTCAGGGATGTTATTTGGTAATTTGTCTACTGTAAGCTGTGTAGCCAGTGGTTCTCTTTGTGATGATTCAGCAAAAACACTTATAGTTATTGTGTTTGTCAACCTGAGCTGCTATTTATAACAAATGCCATCAACTGGGTGCCTTAAACAATACCTATTTATTCCGCACAGTTCTGGAAGCTGGCAGTCCAAGATCCAGGCACTGGAAGATTCAGTTCCTGGTAAGAGCCTTCTTCCTGGCTTATCCACAGGAGTCTTCTCACTGGCTCTTCACAAGACTGTGAAATAGCATGGGGAGAGCACATGGTCTGGTCTCTT
Organism: Sturnira hondurensis; assembly: GCF_014824575.4. Classification (NCBI taxonomy): domain Eukaryota; kingdom Metazoa; phylum Chordata; class Mammalia; order Chiroptera; family Phyllostomidae; genus Sturnira; species Sturnira hondurensis. The sequence continues at coordinate 8,471,187 of NW_028088140.1, forward strand.
CTAATGACACTGATCACATCATGGGGACTCCATTCTCATGACCTCATCTAAAACCAATTACTTTCCAAAGACCCCATATCTAAATGCAATCATGTTAGGGGTTAGGACTTCAACAGAAGAATTTAGGGGAACACAATTCAGTCCATGGTATTCTGGCTTTGCTCCCCAAATCATGTTCTTCTTGCATGTGATATATATGTATATATTCCATCCTTATAGCCCCCAAAGTCTTAACTTATTCCATCATCAATTCTAATGTCTAAAGTCCAGTCTCATCTAGGTCAGATAAAAAGGAAATGATTTGAGCTACTATTTATCCTGAAGCAAAATTCCTCTCTAACTGTGAACCTGCAAAACCACGCAAGATGTGCGCTTTCAAACATAATGGTGGGACAAAGACAGACATTCTCATTCCAAAAGAGAGAAATAAGAAAGAAGGAAAGAAGGGAGGGGTAACAGGTCCCAAGCAAATCCAAGATCTAACAAGACAAATTCCATGAGATGTTAGGGCCTGAGAAGAATCCTCTGTGGCTCAGTGCTTTGCCCTCCGGGCCCACTGGGGTGGCAACATCATCCCCAGGGCTGTGAGAGGAGCAGTGGCTCTCTGGCTCTCTGTGGGGCCCCCTATGGCAGCACTCTGGGGTTTGGGGGGAAAGCCTATGCTGTGGCTTTCTTTGCGGGAAGTGGTCCCATCCTCTGAAACAGCCTTGCCCCACCCCTTCCGCCCTTCTCCTTGCCTGTGCACTCTGGGTCTGCTGTGGGAGTGGCAGCCTTGATGATCTCTGAATTGCCTTTTGGATCCTTCTCTTTTCTGGGAAGATAGCACACATTTGCAGCCCAATAGCTCTATGGTCCCATCTTGTAGAATCTAAGAAGTCAACAGCCTTCATATATCACCTCCCACATTCTCTGTCCTCTTTAGTTCAAACTAATGATGGTATAATCCCACCCCTATTTCCTGACCTTGCTGAAATGGCTGATGAAGTTTATGAGTAATTTGTTTATCTGTTAAATAAAAACTTGGGACTAGGTACATTCATCCTTGCTCTAAAGCCCTATGATTTATATATTTTGCAACATATGAAGGGGAAAATGAAGCCCTAGCCTTTTAATTCCTACAAGGCATTACCTTTTCTATAGCCCAGAGAGCCGTGGTTCTATCTAACAGTTCATTTCTTGCTCATGGTCAGCACATGGGCTCACTTGTGGTAACACAGGGACGCAGGCACCTTTCCACTCACAGTTCTACCTTCTCTAGGTCCTCTAAGGAGGACTTATGGTACATGGTACATGGCAGGTTTCTGTGGGCTGGGCTGGGAAGAAGTACACACCAATTTGCTCCCATTCTATTGGCCATAATTTCATCACATGATGACATCTCGTTTTAAGGGAGGCTAGAACATGGATCTAGTTATGTGTTCAGGAGGAGGAAGAGAACGTGACTGTGGGTGAGCATCGCACAGTGGGGTGATGAAGCTCCAGCTGCCTTGGGACATAGGCTGGAATGGAGAGACTCTGGAAAGTATCTGGATCTCTTTCTTTCTGCATGGAGACTTTCATATACTGGTTTAGTTCAGTGGACTCAGTTAGCTTCCATGAAAAATATGGGATATATTTGAACAATTGCTGTGCCCGTTCATTCATTCATTTGTTCATTTAACAAGTAGTTATTAACACCACATTTGGATTAGAAACTATGAGTCTATATTTTAAAAACCTGCAACAAAACAAAAACCAAAATACAAAAAAAGCAAATAATTTCGAGTCTGAGACCTCAAGGATTTCACAGTATAACAGAGCTAAGACAACTACAAAAACCACTCAAAAACCACTCATAAACAGCAGTATGTGCTCAGTGGCAGAGGAGCAGTGTGTTTTATAGGCTATCTGGTGTGGAGAAAATTCTTCCATTATGGAGTTTGGAAACAGAGAGCAGAGAGTGAGCAGAGGTGGGAAAAGAAGATCAAATGATGTGATGTGCTTTACTATGCTGTGCACCTGAAACAAATACAAAATTTTAAAAAATGATAGGTTATTGGAGATGGAAGGATAAAAGTCAAGGAAGACAACCCTGGCTGGGTAGATTAGTTGGCTAGAGCATTGTCCCCACACTCTAACATTGTGGGTTCAACGCCCTGTCAGGCACAAACAAGAATTAATCAGCAAATGCATAAATAAGTGGAACAACAAATGGATGTTTCCCTCTCCCTCCCTTCTTCTCTCTCTAAAATCTATAAATAATTTTTTAAAAGGCAAGGAGACAGCCCAGGAGCCTCTTAAAGAACTTGGACTGTATCTGTTAGAAAATGGGGGACACTGACAGTCTTGAACATTTAGGCCACTTGACTTCAGAGGAAAAACAGATCCCTTGACACATACTGTACTCTCCATCCTTGACCCAGAGCCTTGCCTTGCCAATGCTACCTGGTCACAGAGGGACCAGGGAAAGAATATAGATAACTTGGATTCCTGGCAAACAAATCCAACCCAAGTCTACCAGGGGGACAGGGTAGTGGCACTATGGTTAATCTTGCTGTGGACATTGCCTCTCTTCTGGAACCCACACAGGATAGTAAACGTTCCACTGACCTCTAGTGGTCAATATGGCACCCAAACTGTCCACAAACCCTGTTCCACATGTCTATCCCTAGTGATATCTGTTGAGGAAGAAAGTGCTTAGAATAAAGCTTCTTTTCTTCCAGCCTCTCCTTTCTTGCCCTCCATGGGCTTTCCTCCTTCATTCAACTAACTCTACCCACAACTTCCTCTCCCTGGCCAGCTTGGAAGCTTCAAGGCTGGAGGACATATGGTACTTCACTTGTCTCCATGTTGGTCACAGTCTGCTGATGCTTTTTGCACCTCATGAAGTGTCCAGATGCTGCAAAGGATATGCATATACTGAAAGTCAATAATCTACTCATAGTTATTGAAGTGGGGTCAAGCATTTTAACACTAATCACTAATGCCTAATAAACCACCTATGTCAGATGCCATTCTAAGTACTTTAGATGTGAAAATTGATCTTTTTATATAAATCTTCACAAAACACTTCAGAAGTTGGAACTGTTGTTGCTCCTCAATTTTAAAGAGGAGGAAATTGAGGCACAAGGAGGTTAAGTAATAAGTTCAAGATTACAAATCAAGACAGTGATAGAACAGATACCTGACCCATACAGCATAACTGTAGAACCTGTACCCACAGCATCATCATGGACTAGTGTTGTGGTATTTCTAATGTCCTCATCTGCCATATGAGGGTACTGAAATAGAGAAGAGGTATTCAGACTTTTTTCAGAAGTGGAATGAGCAGAGACCATAGATAAGAGAGCATTGTGCTTTAGCTAAAGCAGAGGACCAAATTCCAACTTGTTTTTCCTCTCCTCACTGTTCCCTTCTTAAATGCCTGGGAAAGATCTCAGAACTCCAGGGATCTACGTGGCACCAAAGAATTATTTAGTTGGTATTTATTTAGCACTAACTGTATTAGGTGTTTTAGAAATATTGTACACTTAATCCTCACAACAAGCTCATGGGGTAGCTCTTATTATGCCCATTTTATAGGTGGTAAAGCAATTTAAATTAAATAGCCAGCCCAAAGTCATGCAACTGGTAAGTGGCAAAGCTGGCCTAGAAATCCAGGTGTGGCTATCACAAAAGCCCATGCCTTCACAGCAAACCCCATGGTCCCTTTGACAGTGAGACTGTGTCCTAGGAATCAGTGAACTGGGGTCCATTCAAGCCTACTCTTGAGTCACCATGCCAAGTAAGGAGAAGGGGAAAATGATTCTTCCTGCAGGCCAGTGAGGATGCTGAAGGCAGAGACGAGCTTACAGGAAGAACCCAAATGGCACTGGGATATACATCCTACTCTATTCAGGACACCAGACAGCTAGTCACCAGGACCACAACATGTCCTTAAGAATGGAAGCCATCTCTGCCCTGACAAAAGGTTGAAGTCAAAGGAAACTGTTCTGATCTAAGCCTCGACTCTCAGGGTCCCTTCTTAGACTCTGGCTCCCATACTAGGAGGTAGCAGAAGCAGGTGCCTTCGCCACCAGCTTAGACATGAGCTACCTCCAGGAGGCACCTGCAAACATGGGTTGAGCAGCACTGTGGGACTGGCCCACATCACTCAGCCCACTTGGTGGTTATTTATCTCTGCTTGGCAGATAAGGAGGAGTTGTTGGTTAGAGGGCCCTGGATACCTCCTTTCCTGAAAGCATGTCTTGTTTCTCGAGCTTGCAGTTGTTGCTCTATATCTAGGGCCTGGAGAGAAAAGTGGTATAAAGGGTCCTTGATTCTCTCTCCCAATTTAAAAAATGACCTAATTTGTAATCAGTACAACTTAGCAGAAGAGAATTAAGAGACATGCATTCTGGCCCTAGCTCTTCTCTGGCTAGCTGTATGAACTTGAGTAAATTTCATTCCCTTTCTGGCCTTAGAGAGGGAAAGCAATGGATCATGTTCACCTAGCAAGCTAGTGGCATAGTCAGGACTTAAACTAAGTCTCTATTTACTTTTAAAGCTAAGTACCCTATGAATGGTGGATTCATTACATCTTTGGACTCATTCGCTAATGAACAATGTTTGTTAAGCACTCCCTCTGTGTCTGGGACTGTGTGAGGAACCAGGAATACTGTGATGAATAGAAAAGTACACTCTAAGCTAGAGGGAAACTCTGAAATTATCAAGTTGCTCATTTTCCATTTAAAGATGAAGAAAGTGAAGAAGCCAAAAGGGAAAAGCGTAGTGACTTGCTCAAAGTCACAGAGAAAGTGAAGTGGTATAAAAGAACCTTCATGCATACAGTTTAATTTAATATATTTAGCTGACTTCTGTGAATGAAGGGGACAAAGAGTACAATAAAGGATGAGAAGAGAGGAAAGAGAGCCTTATTTGAGGCCAGCAAGTTATAGGCTCAGAGGTCAATGTCAAATGAACCCAAGGAGGTCTTTCATGCCCCACCGTGGCTCTTTGTTCTCTCTCTAGGAATAGTAAGACTATCTATATCCAGAGGAGCAGCCAGCATAAAATGTGATTTTTCCTAATATGAACCAAGGCTGGGAATGAAAGTAAGAAAAATAATATTAGGACAAGGTTTAGGGAAAGTGTTCCTTTATATAGTCCTTGCTCAAATATTGGCCATGTAAGAAAGAGCCAAATGTCTTTGCATGGTTTTTTGATTGTCCAAACTTGGCAAATTTCAGCATAAATGTGAGGATGGTGGACAGTAAGCTTCTAGGAGACACACAATTTAATGGTGTGTTAGAACCAAGACTTTGTGCATTGTGATCACAAGGAACATGCTGCTGGCTGTTTTCTGGTGACCTTCATTTCTCCCCACATGTGGCCTGACATTCCAGTTAAAGACTGGGAGCCAACTGACTCGATCTGCAAGGAATTACACACAGTTTTGAAGCTCAGCCTTGTGTATACCAAAACATCACACCCTAACTTATCTTTTCAGTAAATGTTGATTTTAATTGTTTTATACCAGGTTATCTTCTGTGTCTGACCTGTTGAATTCCATAGTTGAAATAAGCTCTAAGATAAACCCAAAGAGACATGGAATAAAAGTTGATTCCCTTCTAGCTGGGCTATCTACATAGTTACCATCTTCACTATTTACTTACTCAGTCACCAATGAGGAAACAAAAAAGAATAGGAAAGGGCCCTCATGTTTAAGGAGTTCACAGTCTAGTGAACAAGAGGACATAGGTATATAAAGAGAATATTTCCGCGCAATGCAATCGATGGTCTTAGAGAAGTACACTAAAAATGTGATGGGTGAGTACATAATTTTTGGAAAAGATGATGCACTTCCACTTCCCCATATCATAAACTTCTACAAAAAGAATGTATTTTATGCCAACGTGTATGTTGGCAAGGTGAAGCACAGAACAATTATGCCCATTACAGCAAGAATTTAGTGCTTCTGATGCCCTGACTGCAACCCTACTTACTCCCCAACAGCTCCAGCCTGGCTGCTTGGGGAGATTTGCCTCACCTGTGGCCCAGAAAACCAGGGCTCCTCTATGGCTTGGGTTTCCATGAGAGTGATGGGCTTGGCTCAGTACACTGAGGGGACTGACACTTGCTGAATTTTCCTCACTGAGTCCTGGAGTGTTGCCCAATAACTCGTTCTCATCAGTATTGGCCCAGGTTCCTGGCTCGAATTCATCTTCTTTGAACATTAAGCTCAGAGAGGTGATGATGGTGTCTTGAAGGTCAGGAGTGCAATAAAGAAATGGAGTAGAGGGGGAGTGAAGTCAAGCTGAAGAAAGTGATTGTACAATTTCTGGATTTAGTCAGATACTGTCTGGTTGAGGCCCAGAACTCATCTGGCTTAAGTCCACCACAAGGCAGGAGTGTACATTGGCTCTCAGCATTCGTGGTTGAGCTGGACCACAGCTGCAGTCTCAGACTGAATCCATCTGTGGAGGTCGGCCCCAGGGTGACCTTGGCCTCTTCCAAAACCTGTTCAGTCAGACCAGGCTAAAAGATGGAGTGAATGGCAGGAGGCAGATGGCAGGAGCTAAAGCTGGGATGGACACTGCAGTCGATGGGTTCAGTGCCCCTGGCTGGACTTCTGTCCCCATGCTCACCATCCCCCTTGCTTATGGCTGGCAGAAGGAAATGGGTGGCTGTGGGGAATTAGTAATGAGATATGGAATCATTCACCTCCAGGTCACTAGTTCAAAACCAGGTCAACACTGAGTCAAAGTGCCTGACTAAGGGGAATATGGTAGGGTTTCATTTGAGTGGCTTAAAGGAAGAGGTTTGCTCTCTCAGAGCACAATTCAGGCAGGTCAGCCTGGGCCATCGGGTAAGGAGCTCTGTCTCTGGTGACATACTGTGCAGACCAGAGGGGCCTCTATGTGGGGCTTGTCTTTTTCTGGCTCCATTCTCTCCAAGACCCTGCTTCTCTGCCCCCAGGGCAGGTCACACACTCATGTGTACTCACACAGGGATTTGCAGTTCAAAAGCATCCAGGTAGCCAGCATTGAGATTGTTTGGTGATAGATCATTTCTGTTTTCTTCGAAATCTTGGCTTTCTGAAGGCAGAGACCACATTGATTATGTAACATCTCTTTTTTTTTTACTTTGCTTTATTATTATCTATATTAGTTTACTTGTCTATTGTTTGAACCTTACCACTGTTTTCATTAAGCTCTTTGAAAGCACAGACCCCCATTTATGCCTGGCACTTAAGACTTGTTTATGGAATGAAGGAATATATAAAATAAGGAATGAACCCCTGGTGCCTCACAAAGTGTCTGATGTGCTCAAAGGTATTTGCTGAATAAATGAATGAATGGATCACAGAACAAAAGTTTTGAGAAACAGCAGTTTCCAGAACACCTATACCACAATTTTGTTTCTAGAGAATCAGCAAACTTTCCTCAACACCAACCTGAAATCTTTAAACCCAAAGCACAGTGCTTGGCTCACAGTAGACGCTTGGAAATATTTCCTGAATGAATGAACAAGTGGATGAATGGATGGGTGGTTGGATGGACAGAAGAATCAAGCAAGTAAGGTTTGCATTCATGAATGGGGCAAAACTGAAAAGATTTATGAAAATTAATGTTTTCTTTTTATCCAAAATATTGGCCGTTTGGTTTCCCTTTCTTTATAACTGTAAATCTCAAATTTTCTCATTCCTTTAGTCTTTACCTAGTCAAGTTGTTTTCCATCATTAATCTGTTCCTTTGTTTACTCAACACTTACTTGGTTTGCTCTATATGCCAGGTGCATACAAAGATGAATAAGACATTATCAAAGCTGTAAGTCAAAATGTAGAATCAGACAAGATTTCTCACATTCTTTGCATACCACTTGGCTGACATCTCTTTCTTTTTTCTTATTTTTTAAATCATATAACCTCTTTCCTACTCATTCGTGTTCATTCATGTGTTCATTGAGCACTTGTTCCAGGCTGGTCACTAAGCTGCAGGGTTCCAACTTGGGTAAGATAACCTGGTTGTGTTTTTATGTTGTTGTCTTTGTCCTGCAGCTATACTGTCTGTCCTAGATTATAAGTGACTCCTCATTCAGATACAGAAGTGGAATTTAGTCATGAATCTGGATTAACATCTAATAAATACTATAGGCAGGAGCTAGATTGAGACTCTTTGCTTTGTATTGTGACTAACTTAGCACCACTGACAATTGGCAGCTATGTGGAAATTTTCAACAATGAGACTGCTTATACAAAGGTATCAAACTTTCAAGCTCCATTTCACTGGGCAAGAATTGAGTAGCCTCATATTTCAAGAAAATTGCCATAATATTTATGAGTGTCTACTATATGCCAGATACTATGCTAAGTATTGGGGATGATGGGTGAAATCTCTCTCTGATCCTCTAAAAGATCAGAATCAACTTAAAGACATAAAAATATTTTGTTCAATGTGGTAAGGATTATAAACAAAGTATGTGCAAGTGCAATGAGAGCACAGGAGAGAGCTTGCTTAATTGTTTTTGGCAAGTTGGGGTGAGATTTACAGAGAAGCCAGTACTTGAGGTTTGCTTTGGCCAAAGAGTAGACGTTTGTGAAATGAAAGAAGGACCCTTAGAGACTGGGATATGGCATAACTTAAATCTCACAGTTCTAGATATGTGAAAGTTTGTAGAACCACAAGTTGTCTGTGTGGCTGGAATGTAGGGAACTCAGAGGAGAGAGATAGCAAATAGAACTGGAAAAGCATATAGAAGACAAACTGTTTCTTTAAAGGTCATGCTAAAGAGCTTTTTTTAAGTGTCTATGTAATAGGGAGTAATCAAATTAGTGTTTTTGACTGTTATGTCTGGAAGGTCCCCATTTCCAGATTAGATGACCTGAAAACTCCCCTATCTTAAACTCCTAAGAAATGCTGGACAACAAGTGAAAAACATTTTCAACACACACAGAGCTGAGCTCACGAGAAAGATAAGAAAGATTCCCCTGGGGAAAACAAGCAGAACCACAAATGAGTGCTGTGAGCAAGGGAACCAACACAAGGTGACCTGGGTGTGGGACAGATATAGGGAGGGTTGGTTTGGGGACTTTTAGGATCTTATATTTTTTAATGTAAATTGAATGTTTTAGATTCACAGAAATATTGACTATGATCTATGGCCAGGTGGAAAGTTGGAATTAAGTAAGGCCTCCGCATAAAGCTAGGAGAAGATCTATAAGGAAATATCTTCCATTCACCTACAAGGGGAGATGCCACACAAGCTTGTCTATTGAGCTTGGGCTATGAGTGGAAGAAAAACAAGTGTCCACTGTCATCTCATAACCACATGCGCACCTTCATGTTAATCTGGGGTTCTCATTTACATTACTTGAGTGGTCCTGGAATCCCCAAGCCAATAAAATAATGAGAAGTTATCTCTGGTGGATGATACTGCTGGGACTGCATGAAGAAGTGTAGACAAAATGGCCCTTGAAGGACAATTTCAGTGGAGAGCCTTCAGAATTCTCATGACCAGTGCAATGAATTCTCATTTCTGAAGTTCTAGTCTCACAACCCACCACTGGCAACTTTTAGCAGATACAAAACGCAATCCATGTAGGCCTCTAAGAATCTTCATTCAGAAAATAGAGCAATTGGAGAGAGAGTATAAATTAGTATTGTTAAAAAATAATTAAAGATATATAAAGGAAAAAATAGAAAAAATAGGAAATAATGAGACACTATAAAAAAAAACACTGACAGATTTGAAAAATAAATAGGACCTAGAAAAGCAAAAGTGTACTAATGGACATGTATCAGACATAGCTGATGTAAAAGTTTAAGAACTGGCAGATTTCAGAAAACTGCCTCAGTGCAATACAGAGACATGAGACAAAAAAATATAAAAATGAGGTTAACAGACAAGGAGGACAGAATGAAGGTAAACATATGACTAATAGGAATTTCAGAAAAAATATTAAGAGAATGAGTAAAGGAAATGACCATAGAAAAAGGTTGAGAATTTTCCAGAATCTCTGAAAGAAATGAATCTTCAGAGGCAGGAAATGAGTCCTAAAAAAGATAAAATGAAATCTGTATCAAGTAACATCATAGAAAAACTTTTGAAAGCCAAAAATAAATAAATCATACAAGCAACAGGAGAGAAATATGGATTGCTCACACAGAAATAATAATTAGACTGCCTGACTTCCCCAAATGAACAATGGAAACCAGAAGTTGATGAAATAATATCTTTAAAGTGCTGAGAAAAAATAACTGTCAGCTTTCACATTTAACTCCTTCAACTATCATTTAAAAACAAAAAGGAAATAAAAATATTTTTAAGCAGTGAACAAAAGAATATATCATTCAAGGACACTGTGAAAAAGATTGCTAGAGTGTGTACTTTAGAAAGAAAAGAAACTGAACTCAAGGGGAAAGATTCAAAGGCAAGAAGAAATGGTAATTAAAGAAGTTGGTAAGCATCTAGGCAAAGCTGAGAAATGCATTAACTAGTCAAGAACAATAATAATGGTAATAATAAGATTTAGGGGTATAAAAGTAAGGTGAAACTGTCTAAAATACTGCATAGTAATAACATGTTAAGACAAGTTTAAATGTTCTAAAGTCTCTGTATTATTTGGGAAGACAGTATCAACATTTACTTTAGACTGCAGGTCCAATATGCTTGACAAAAGTTTCGGATTAACTGCTAAAATAGTAGAAATAGAACATGTAATTTCTAAATTAATAGAGGGAAGGGGAGAAATACAGAAATCTTGACAAATCTAAAAGAAAACAGGTAAAGAGGCAGAAAGGACTTCTTTCTCTCTCTCTCTCTTCCCGCCTCTCTCTGAAATCAATAAGCATATCCTTTGGTGAGGATTAAAAAAAAAAGAAATTGTAACAGAAATGAACAAATATTCAGTCCAAAATTTAAAATCCTACTTGATGACACTTGAGCAATATAGTTAGGATGTTCCGAGAGCAGTGGTTCTCAACTGGGGACATTTGACAATACCTGGAGACATTTTCATTTGTCACAACTAGGAGCGGATACTAACATCTTACAGCTAAAGTCCAGAGATGCTGCTGTCCTACACTGCAAAGGACAGCTACCAACAGTAGAGAATGATCTGACCCCAAATGTCAAATGTTGATGTTGAGAAACCCTAACTTATATAAGAAAAGAATGATAGCTATGTTGGTAAGGTTGAGGATCAATTAGAAAACAGAGCAGATAGATGACAGAGAAAGGTAGTAGGCCATTGAAATAATTAAAGTAGACAGTAATGGGCACTTAGCCTAAGGCAGTGGCAACAGGAATGAAGAGGGGAAAAGGTTTTAGTATAAAACTGACAGGATTTGGAGACAGGTGGAGGAAAGAGAGGAGTAGAAAAATGAGATGGCTTGGTAGGGACACTCCAGGGTAGAACCAAACTGCAAAACCTGGCAAATGTATTAGTCAATCATGGTGGACTACTGGAGCTGATCGTGAATGAGTCCTCACAAGCATTCAGCCTCAGGGAACTGGTCAGAGAATCATGACTGGACTGCCAGGAGTCACCAAAAAGAAAGTGAGACCAAGGCCATCTCTTGGGAAGTGAGAACACTGGAGGACCCAGGCTTCCAGAGAGAGGAGACAGTGGGGAGAAGATACTCTTCTGAAATGATCAGTTACGAGATCAGCTGAGGTCGTGGTGAAAGTGGGCTGGAATTCACTAGTCCTCAAGCCACTAAAGAACAGTTTCTAATTCTACCATAGGAGAGAAAAAGAAAGAAACAACGACCACGTGTACCACACTCAGCGTTTCAAAGACCACATTTAAGGTTCACTCCAAACAGCCTTTTGCAAGTAGCTCGAGCACGCCCCAGACGCAAGTCAGGGGAAACAGAGTTATATTTACTGGTATGAGGCCTAAAATAGAAATCCTGCAGCAAGCTCTTCTTTCAATAACGGTGTCTCTTTGATATCTAACTGGGTACCCAAAAAAGGGCTGGTGTCATCTGTTAATGCCGGAAACAGTGGGTGGTGGGGAATGCTTTCTCTTTCCTTCATTTTCCCCATTGTATGAAGAAATTCCAATGGCATCAGAGTCATAGTGTGGGAACACCTTTGGTGGAAATATTAATATATTTTTCTCTCTGGCTGGAGCTGTTCTCTCTGGCTTGCTGTTCAGTGTTGGGAGAAGTCAGATGGACCACTGAGGGAACTTAGAGGTTCATTGCTTAAACAGTCATGAAATTAACTTCTCCAAGCTCAGGGTCCTACCATGTTTCTGTATTAATGAGGGTTTTTTTTCATCTAGATAAAAGACAATCTACTCATCAATGTAGCTGGTACATTTTATTCATTCGTTTCCCATTAAACTGTCTCTGAAGTACACACATATTTATTTGGTTTGTCAGTGTGTGGGAGAGAGATATAGACACAGGGTAATGGCCACAAAGAAAAGCAAAGACAAAAGTGACTGTCTGTCTCTGTCACCTCCTCTTTCAGTTCTCTGTCACATTGAGCCATCTGTCTCTGCAATTTTGAGTCAATAGGACTTCCTCTAAGTAAATGGTGACAGTGGTGAGAGGGCAGCACAAAGGGAAAGACTAAGATGTGGAGCAGGAGAAGATGAGAGGGAGCGAGGCAGGAAGGCGAGGAGTGTGGGTAGCCATTTTTCTCTGCTCTTTAGCCATTTCTTGGCTCCAGTCTGTGTGTTCACAAGACATGTGCAGGAGGATGGACCTACCTGGTGTCCTGGGGCAACTGATCTGGGTCGATGAGGCTCTGAGGGAAGAGTAGAAGGAAAAGGTGTTGGCAGCTTCAGGTTCTGTCCAAGAGGCGTGAGGGCTGGGGAAAAGGAGGGGAGGAGGGAGACCCAGGACATCTCGTCTAATGTCACTGTGTGCCTGGCACTGGCCAGTCACTTTCCTGTAGGAAGGGTCAGGAAGGGAGCTTGGTAGAATTTGTACAGACTGGTTGAAATTTTTATGGGCTGAGTTGATTGTTGGATTTCAACTTCAAAATGTTAACCTATTTGAAAATTTCTTTGCCTACAATGATTAATTTACTTAGCACCCTTCCAGGAAAAACAAAGATGTTACAATGAAAAGTTTTCTCTTTTACCCTGTAAAATAATTCTAATAGTAATACCTCCCTGCATATGTCTACCTTATGTTTATTTAAGTTGTTTTCCCAGCTGCAATCTCATCTCGTCCTGTAAGGAAGTAAGAGGTAGGCTGCTATCTCCTCTTTTTATCTCTAGGATGTTGGTATTCATCCTCCATTCTGATAAGAATTAAGTGATTGGTCATCTCTAATCTTTTGCTTTAGTTACCAGGAAGGTCAGAACCATTAAACACAACATTCTATTCTTCCTGGTTTTGATTTTTGTTTATATTCTTACTTTTCCTGGCTCTGGTTTTTTTTTGTGGTTGTTGTTGGTTTTGTTGAATTTGTAACAGGGTGCAGCCAAGGGGGTGTGTGTGCCCAAATGGGGATCTGTAATGGGGTCCAGAACTCAGGGTGTCCAGGAAATATTAGAAAAATACATGTGTATAGGATGTCCTCACCACCACAAGTCTGAGCTGGCAGATAGGATGCATGGAGCAGGGCCATTGAGAGTTGTTTTGAATAGCAACAATTTTGCAGATAGCCTCTAGCATGGTCATTTAACATATCTATAACCTTTAACTGGTTTCATAGACATGTTAAACAGCTGTGACTATGCTTTGAGCCAGGGGGATGGTAGTGACTTCAACCCATGAAGCAACTGGGAGGCAACTTCCTCTGGTTACAGCACATGCATAAAAGCTTGTAGATGATTGGCTCCGCACCACAGGGCCACACCTGCCCAGACTTACTATGGCAGCCCAGTAAAACTGGAAGAATATGGGAGTGCTGGCAAGTGTAATGGATTGTGGGAGGAGTCAGAAATGATGCTGCAGAGGAAGATTGGTACTGGGGTTTAAACCCAAGTGCGGCAGCCACGCAAGAAGAACCATGCAGCTTAGGAAGCCAGAAAGCAAGATGTAGTACTGATGCAGAGCTCTCTCTCAGCAGTTTGGAAGAATATAGCAAAGACTGCAAGAAGAAAAGGGGTGAAAGGACTCTTGCTGGTGGGCCATGAGAAGGTGCCATGTAGTTTTGCATTAAGAACTGGAGATCCCGGTGACACAGCTGATGGTGCCGGGACCCGAGGGAGGCCTACCAACTGAGCATGGATTACTGGGAAGAACTGGGGGCCACCTGAGTCACAGACCTCTATTTCTTTTCCTAAGATATGGTACCCTAGACCAGGCAAAGGGAGAAAGGAAGGACTGTGTGTTTGTGGGTGTTTTAAGGGACTTTGGGGTTTTAATGAAGACATTAAGTTATTACTCTTAAGTCTGTATAACTTTTGAATAAATAATTTCTTTCCTTTTTACCAATCTCTGACATGGAGAGCTATAATTTCCTGGTGGCGGGGAAGGTGAAACTAGTACAGGGGGACCCCAGGAGAAGGGGGGCATCCATTCAATAACATTGTGCAACCCCTTCTCTGGTGGCCAATCAGAGAAAATCATGGGAGATCCCATGCATAGTAGCTTTAAAGTAATACAACTACTTGTACATGCGCGATAAATGCCCATCAAAACTAGCCAGGAAGGATCCGCCCTATAAAAATATAATCCCTCCAGTCCATGAGGTCAATCTCTGCTTGGAGTTGGCCTGCTCCTACGTTCCCTGCTATAAACTCGACATGTCCTGATCATCAAGAACCTGGTTACCTGTGCCCACCTGTGACATTAGGAAATGGAAATTAGAGCTGGTTTTGAAACTGGAAAGGCCAGCATTTGTGCTTGGCTTTTCTTTGTGCCTGTCATGCACAAGACCCAATAAGCAGAAACAGGGATTGAATTTTTATGGGCGCTTTACTCAGATGACCTGCGATCTGAGAAGATGGCAGGTTCATACCCATCTTAAATTCCTTTTTAAAGTGGCCCTTTTTATAAGGCAAACAAAGTGTAGGTAAGGGGTTTGGAATTCAGGAAAAAGTTAATCGGATTAAAAAATAACAACTTCAGCATTCTTGCCCTCAGTGGTGGTCTTAAACTGTGCCCTAAGCGGTGGTCTTTAGCTGTGTCCTGGGTGGTAAACAACCCACCCAGGAGCACAATGGCTTAAATACTGTCTTGATTGCTTGCAGTCCTCCTGAGGCACAGAGGTGGAACTGCTTCCGGTTTCCTGGAGTCAAGACGGTCATACCTTCAGTTCCTGAAACAATAGCTTTTGACATACATTGATTACTAAGCTTATAGCTATTACATGAAACTATTTTGTTTCAAAATTTGAGCCCCCTACCAGCTTCATGGGTTTATGACTTATGCAGGCTCATGGGGCCCCTGCATTTAAACAGGCCCCATGCTTGGTTTAAAGTTCTGTTGTTGATGGGGGACTTAAAAGTTGGAAAATTTTAGTTTCAGGTGACAGCTAATCAGCTTAGTAATCAATGCATGTGAAAGCTATTGTTCCAGGAACTGAAGGTATGACCCACCCTGACTCTAAGAGACCATAAGCAGTTCTACCTTTGCGTCTCAGAAGGACAGCAATCGACCAAGATGATATTCGGGCCATTGTGCTTCAGGGTTAGATGACTACCACCCAGGGCACAGATGAAGCCACAGCCCAGGGTGAGAATACTGCAGTGTTGTTTTTTTTTAATTCAATGAACTTTTCTGTGAATTCCAAACCCCTTACCTATACTTTGATTTCTTTATAAAAAGAGCCATTTTGAAATGGAACTTAAGATGGTCTGTTAGGGTACAAACCTCCTATCTTCTCAGATCGCCAGCCATCTAAACAAAGCACCCATGAAGATTCAATCCCTGTCTCTGTGTATTGGACCTAGTAGGCGACAGGCGGCACGAATGTTGGCTTTTCCAGTTACACTGTCACACTCTTGAAATTTCTAATATGTTTTGACCTGAGAGCCCCATGTTTCCATTTTACAGTGGCCTTTATAAATTGTGTGACTGGTCCTGATGGGAACACACGAATGTCATTACCTGCATAAAGGTTTTGATCTACTAGAGGGAGAACTCATAAAAAAGATACATGTCATAATACAGGGTCCAACATAAGTGACACCTGTCTTTTTATTACATAAATATTTTATTACAAAATCATAAGCATGTAATTCTGTAACATAACAGCATCACACTCAAGCACACCATGTGACATTTTAGGTGAAATGTTCAAGTTGCTGTTCATCTTGTGCAAGACAACCATGTACCCTACCAACCACACTCAGTGGCATTACTTCTGCCAGACTCTGTATTTATTTTTAACATAAAAAGTGTATATGTGTACACACGCGCGCATCTGTATGAGTTTTTGGAGGCAGAGCCTTTTCTATCATCTTTTTGCATAAGCCACACCCTTAGTGCCTCATCTATGATTTCCTGTTTTCATTTCTTTAACATGGAGGGAGAGGCTGAAGATACACTTGGAAAGAAATCTGACTGCAGAATTCTTCCAAAGTTTCATAATGCCCTCCCCTATCTTTTTTAATTGTCTGACTTCTCAATAAGCAGCCAGTTTTGGTGCCTCACCTTAATCAAGTCTTTTCAAATTATTCAATTTAGTTTTCATATAAATGAATACATTCTGCAGTCACAGTTTATTAGTTTATATAATATTTAATTCAATTACATAAATTACAATAATATGTATAATACAAGTAGCATGAATCAATTTGGGAACAATACAAATGACTCAATAAAAACTAAGCAAGAAAGAAGTACAAATATGCAGCCTTATTAAAGAGTGGCCTGCCAGCTGCTCGTGTTTGGGGTACCTTGGGTACCAATGAGTGTGACTCACAGAATGGTGGAAATGTTGGTGAATCTGGGAAGTCAGGTAAGAGGAGGTTGGTTAAGAGAATTTCTGTTGTCATTGATGCTATGAGACCTTACAACAGAGACTCAACTAGGTCAAGGAGATCACAGAAAATTTCCCCAAGGAAGTTATGACTGAGCTGAATTCTACAAATAATTAAATAAATAAAGGGCAGGGATGGCCCAGGTGAAGGGGGAGGGAGGAGTACTCCAGGCTCTAGGAAGAACATGTGCAAAGGCCCTGTGCAAAGGGTGAGGACATGGCATATGCAGAGACCTGAAAAAAGGTGGATATAGCTGAAACCTACAGAGAATGAACACAGTCATGGGACATGATGGGTTGGAAAGGTCAGGAGAGGAAGGCCTGACAGACTCTGTCCACCATGTTAAAGCTTTTGGGTTTTGCAAGAGGAGCAAGAAAAGCTACTAAAGACTTTAAGCAGGGGAAATGGCATTATCAGATTCTAGTTTCATAAAAATTATTCTGACTATATGTGGAAAACAGATTGGAGGAGAATGAGTGTGGATTTGGAAGATCAGTATTAGTCCTTGTAAGAGATATTATTAACTTAGACTAGAGTTGTAATGATGGAAATGAAAAGGATACTTAGAACCTGGTAATAAGTTAGGTATGGCCAGAGAGTGTTGATTAATCAAGGGTGAAACCTAATGTCTGACTTTTGAAACTGAGTAAATGTTGTTTAAAATCATTGGAATATGAAACATTGGAAAACAGTTATGTTTTAGGAGAAAAAATCCTGACTTAGGTTTCGGAAATTTCAAGTTCAAGATGCTTTTGAACATGTTAGTGGAAGAGTCACGTGGGATTTAATAATATAAGTCTGGCTATAGGAGAAAGGTATAGACAGAAGATAAAAATTTACAACCAGCTTTATACAGGGGAAACAGAATTAAGAATTAAATCACATAAAGTGAGAATCTAGAATGAGAGGGAGATTTCTTAATGAAGTCTAACATTTAATTGTTGGACAGAGAATAAAGAGCCTATTGAAGAAAAGCACCAGTCAAAGAGGGGAAAAGAGATCTAGGAGGTTTGGGGTATGAGAGTCATGGGAAGAGAGTATGCAAAAGGAGAAAAGGGTCAAATGCTTCTTAGAATTTAAGCGAAATAAAGACTACAAATACCCACTGGAATTAGCAACATGGAAGTCACTGATGCCTTCAGTGAATGCTGTTTCCTGGAAGCAAATAGGAGAGGGTCGGTTAGGGGGTGGGACATAAGGAGTTGGAGGCTCTGGAAATTCTTTTTAGAAAGAATATATATATATGGGATATACTTCTTTTACATTGGTGGGAATAGGGAAGTTAACAATTCACATGTATAGCACATATATCTCATATATATAATATATAGATCATATATAAAATATATAACATATATAATACATATGTTATCTATCTACATCTTTATATATACACAAATCTCTATTTTATTGTTGAGAAAACACATTCAAAGGAATTACAGACAGTCCTGATTTTTATCAATTTAAATAAGGAAACTTTTTTAAAATTGTGTTTTACTCTTTTTTAAATTATTTATTTATTTATTTAAATTTATAGGGGAAGGAGAGAGGGAGAGAAACATCAATGTATGGTTGCCTTTCATGCATCCCCTGCTGGGAACTGGCCTGCAGGGAACTGGCCTGCAGGGAACTGGCCTGCAACTCAGGCATGTGCCCTGACTGGGAATCGAACCGCGATCCTCTGGTTCGCAGGCCCATGCTCAATCCACTGAGCTACACCAGCCAGGGCTTAAATAAGGAAACTTTTTAAAAAAAGATTTTATTTATTTATCTTTAGAGGGGAAGGGAAGGAGAGAAATATCAATGTATGGTTGCCTCTCATGAGTCCCCTGCTGGGAACTGGCCTGCAACCCAGGCATGTGCCCTGACTGGGAATCAAACCGCAATCATGTGGTTTGCAGGCCCATGCTCAATCCACTGAGCTACACCAGCCAGGGCACAGACAGTCCTGATTTAATGATGGTTCAACTTATAAGTTTCAACTTTCCTATGGTACAACAGTGATACTCATTCAGTAGAAACTGTACTTTGAATTTGAATCTTTTTCCAGGCTAGCAAGTGTGGTAGCATACCCTGTCAGGATGCTGGGCAGTGGCACCAAGCCACAGCTCCCAGTCAGCCAGACGATAATGAGTGGGAAAGTTACTTTATGTTGTATTCATTGTGTCAGATGACTTTGTCGAACTGAAGGCTAATCCTTAAGTGTTCTGAGCACATTGAAGGTAAACTAAGGTAGGCCATGAAATTTGCTAGGTTAGGCATAGTAAGTGTATTTTCCAACTATCAAATTAAGAAATGTACAAACCTGATGGCAATTTTCAGGAAGCAAAATCTCAATGGATTGATAAAGTGCTCTAGAAAATGGCAGTTCTGTCACTTTTATATGTCAGAATCAGAGGGGAATATGCAATAGGGTTACATGAAATAAGTAATAGATTAGGGAGGTCAGAGGAATCTCTGGGATTGGATAAAGTATAAAATGGATAGACACATACTTCTTTTACATTGGTGGGTATAGGGCAGTTAACAGTTCACATTTACAGAGCATAGAGATGGTGTGCAGGGAACAAGATAACAGTGAAGGGCTCTGCGGTCTTGTGCTGGGATGGGAGGCTGTGCCCTGAGGTGTCTGGAAAAAGGGGATTTCTGTGACATTCCAAAAACATGTTATCATAGATGCAAAAAGACAATAGATAGGCTCAGTTAAGGTAAAGATGGACCTTTGTCAAGGAAGATATGGGGCTAGAACAAGACTATCTGCTGTGACTTACCTTTGGTTAGGAAATTTTAATTTCAGACTATCTTATGCAGCTACTTTCAGTCTCTTAGTTTGTAAGGCCACCACACAGACCTCCCCAATCTTGTCAGGTAGTATGTGGCCACTTTTTTATCCACCTGATTTAGCATAGTTTCAACTTATGATGGCTTTATTGGGTGGTGACTTCATCATAAGTTGGGGAGCATGTGTACATGATTTTCTGAAAGCAGAGGAAAACCTGTAGCTAAGCCATGGCAGCACACCAATTTTTCTGGCTCATCCAAGGTAGCTTGGAACAGGGAAAAAAAGTTGGATTGAAGAGCTCTGGTAAATCACTTATTTTCTCAGAGCCTCAGTTTCTTTAGCTTAACCTCATTTGTTGTGAGGGTGATATTGATAGGAGACTCAAAAGTTGGAAAATTTTAGTTTAAGGTAAAAAGTTATAAGCTGAGCAAGTAATGTATATGTTAAAGCTTTTGTTTCAGAAACTACAGATAGATAAGGCCTCTCCTGGACCCCGGGAAAACAGCCGATCCCCTGGGGCACTGCTAGAGATGACTGCCTGGGGACAAGTTGGAGGCATATGGGCCTTTGTGTTCCAGGGAGAGAGATGACCACCCTCCCCTGGAAACAGTTAACTGCCCAGGACAGGAATGGTGCAGCTTCTTTCACCTAATCCTCCCTGAATTTCAAAACCCCTCACTGCACCTTGTTTATCCTCTGCTATAAAAACCTTGACCTAGAAAGAAAAGATAAAATGGTCTGTTAGGGGAGCAGACTTCCGTATGTGTCTATCCATTTTATACTTTATCCAATTCCAGAGACTGGAAGCATAGGTAGACACACTGCGCCTCCTCGCACAACCAAAATAAGAACAACAACAATTTAGAAACAAAATAACAATCAGAACTGACAGAAAATTAAACTGTATGGAAGTCCCACAACCAAGAAGTTAAAATAGACACATTCATCCAGACCCATAGGAGGGGCGGAGTCAAGGGAACAGGCAGAAAGGGATTGTGGCCAAAAAAGGGGCATCACTGGGCAGGCTAGACAGCAGCTGAGAAACTCTGGTAGCGTAAGTTGGCAGCAGGTGGACCTTGGGCATAGGCGGAGGCTGGCAGACCCAGCAGGGTGGCAATTTTGAAACAGGGCATGGCACATAAGGCAGCTTGGCTGACCAGATGGCCCCACATTTGTGTGCAGATAAACCAGCCGAAACTGGGGAGCCAGACAAACTGCATAACCCAGGGTCCCAGCGCCGGGAAATAAAGCCTCAAAACATCAATTGAAAACACCTGTGGGGGTTGAGGCAGCAGTAGGAGAAACTCCCAGCCTCACAGGAGAGTTCGCTGGAGAGACCCGTAGGGTCCTAGAATGTACATAAACCCACCCACATGGGAATCAGCACCTGTGAGGGCCAGGTTGCTTGAGGAAAGCAGCGGAAGGGACTGAAATATGGCAGAGAGTGGAGCAGGCACCTGCACCCCCTCGGACCCTGCACCCATGTACAGCATCACAACCCAGTGATGTGGGTTGCCCCACCCTGGTGAACACCTAAGGCTCCGCCCCTCACACATAAAAGGTGAAACAAGAAAAAAAATGGCCAAAATGGAAGAACAGATCAAAGCTCCAGAGCAAACACAACTAAGCAATGAAGAGATAGCCAACCTATCAGATGCACTGTTCAAAGCACTGGTGATCAGGATGCTCAGAGAATTGGCTGAATTTGGTTGCAAATTAGATGAAAAATGAAGGCTACACTAAGTGAAATGAAGGAAAATACACAGGGAACCAATAGTGATGGGAAAAAACTGGGACTCAAATGGAGTGGACCAGAAGGAAGAAAGAAACAACCAAACAGAAAAAAATGAAGAAACAAGAATTCAAAAAAATGAGGAGAGGCTTAGGAACCTCCAGGACAACTTTAAACGTTCCAACATCCAAATTATAGGGGTACCAGAGGGGGAAGAGGAAGAGCAACAAGTGGAAAACTTATTTGAACAAATAATAAAGGAGAACTTCCCCAATCTAGCAAAGACAATAGACTTCCAGGAAGTCCAGGAAGCTCAGAGAGTCCCAAAGAAGTTGGACCCAAGAAAGAACACACCAAGGCACATCATAATTACATTAGCCAAGATTAAAATGAAGGAGAGAATCCTAGAAGCAGCAAGAGATAAGGGGACAGTCACCTACAAAGCAGTTCCCATTAGACTGTCAGCTGATTTCTCAAGAGACCTTATAGGCAAGAAGGGGCTGGAAAAAAGTATTCCAAGTCATGAAATGCAAGGACCTACATCCAATATTGCTTTATCCAGCAAAGTTTTCATTTAGAATGGAAGGGCAGATAAAATGCTTCTCAGATAAGGTCAAGTTCAAGGAGTTCATCATCACCAAGCCCTTATTAGATGAAATGTTAAAGGGACTTACCTAAGAAAAAGAAGATAAAAAACATGTACAGTAAAATGACAGCAAACTCACAATTATTAACCACACCAAAAACAAAAACAAAAACAAACTAAGCAAACAACTAGAACAGGAACAGAATCACAGAAATGGAGATCACATGGAGGGTTAGCAACAGGGGAGTGGGAGGAGAAAGGGGGAAAAGGTACAGAGAATAAGCAGCATAGATGGTAGGTAGAAAATAGACAGGGGGAAGGCAAGAATGGTATGGGAAATGTAGAAGCTAAAGAACTTGTGACACATGGACATGAACTAAAGGGGGAAATGTGGGTGAGAGAGGGTGTGCAGGGTGGAGGAGAGTGAAGGGGGGAAATGGGACAACTGTAATGGCATAATCAATAAAATACATTTTTTAAAAATGGTCTGTTAGGGTATGAACACACCATCTTCTCAGATCACCAGCCATCTGAATAAAGCACCCATAAAGATTCGATCGCAGTCATTGCTTATTGGGTTTGGTAGGCAGCCCAAACGCTGGTGTCTTTTCTGGTTTCAATATGTGGTGACTGTTGTCAACAAAGAGGGTCCACATTATAAACCTGACAGGTTCCAGGGAGGCCTGTGTGCCTGCCTTACTAACTCAGAGACCTAAACTAACCACAAAGGTTAGTCTGAAATAAAACATTAACTGAAATAAAAAGTGAAACTGCCATAGGTGTTAGGCTAGAATCTTCCCTGACAAAAGTCAATCTTTATCTTAATTGAGCCTGTTGTTTTTTTGCATGTACAATAACTTACCTTTGGAATCTCCTTTCTCCAGACCCTTCAAAACACAGATACCTCATTGGAGCACCAAAGCGGAAACCACAAATCCCCTCATTGTTATTAAGTTAATTGTTGACTATTAAGTATCTTGTACCCACCTATGTAAAAAAAGCATGTGTCTATCATTTTACTTTTTATCCAATCCCAGAAGCCCCCCTGCTTTGCTTTCTCACACCTCCCTAATCTATCACCAATGGATTTCATACAACTTATTTATAGCCTCTCCTTTGATTCTGATGTATAAAGCAGGGTATAGAGCTGCCATTCTCTGGAGCATTTCCTCCACCCATTGAGGTTTTGCTTCCCAGCAATCATCATCAGTTTGGCTCAAATAAACTTGTAAAAATTCTTACAGGTTTGAGCGTTTCTTACTTTGACACTGTATAAAGAACTTGACACTAAGCAGCACTCATTGTCAGTTGCCTCATTGTCAGTTTCCACGTCCTCCTTGCCCATCTCCACCAATTTCCTTCTCTCATTTTTTTAATCCAAGAAGAGAGAGATGACATGAAAGGAGAGAGAGCATATGACTATTTACCTTAAGAAGGGTGATGAGCTAGAAGTTGGGTTGATAGCTGGAGAGATGTAGGTTAGATGGAACAAACAACATACTGGCTACCGGCCAACTGAGGATGCAGAATGAGGCATTAAGGAGAACTAGAAACTGTCTTTCCCTGGAAGTCTTTCAACCAAGGCAGTAATTCCTTTCTGGGTACTTCAAACCATTTATTTAGTCCTGCTGTCTCTGGCCTTCAGAGGGAGAGATACATTAACAAGTCTGAGAACTTTGTTAGCAAATCTGAAATCAAGTCTTCATTAGCATTTCAGAGGAACAGCTAAATGCCACCACTAAAGTGCAGGCTTCCTTGGCCCCTTCAATGCACGCGTGCAGATTCCTCTATGTGCCAAGTGACTAAGTTCAGTTTCCAAGGGTGACTGTGGGGCAATGGGGCTGCCTTTTCCCATGAGCCTCACCTCTTCATTCTTTCTGGAGAGTTCAGAAAATGCAGGTTCCCCAGGTGTCTATGACCAATTGTCCTCTGCCTCCCCCAGAGGTGTTAAACAGCTTCAGATGGCTGGGTTTTCACAGAGGCATTATTATTTCCAAGTGATTTTTCTGCATGCTGTTATTTCCCTAGGGGAAGCCAGTTTAAGAAGAGCACAGTTTTTTTTATCAGGCTGACCTAATATATGAGTAGATTTCTCTAAAGTTTGGGGTTGGAATGGGGATGGACTCTTTCAAGTTCTGCCCAACATAGGGACATACATTTGAAATTCTGTGGGTGACATTTGGATCCTCCTACCAGGTGAGGTTTTGTGTTTTGTTTTTCATATAAACTAGCCCCAGAATTGCAAAATACCATTCCACAAGCTTGAATAACTAACTGCTCTCGAGTAAATTGTTCATATCACAGTGACAGGCAGAGGCTCTATTTCCTGATAATTCAGGGAAGATGTGGAGGAATTACTATATCCAGGGGAAGCACTCCCTGGATATAGTCAGAACAAATATGAGAGTGGAAGTTGTGCGGCTGATCAGACTCAGCTGGTGGGAAAGGTCAAGTAAATAACCTTCAGTTAGGACCTGAGTGAAAGGGGAAGTTCAAGCCTCCATCACATCAGAGAGGTTTCTACAGTTCATGGACTCAGCTGTCCTCAGTGGTCCCCTCTTCATATAGCTGTTTTCTCTCCACCCCACACAAACATTCAGTTCAAACCATTCAATCCTTTTGTTCAAGGCTTGGGCACTCAACCATGGCGTATCTTTCCTTGGTGAATTTTATTTTTATTTGTTTATTTTTTCTTAAATATTTTATTTATCTCTAGAGAGGAAGGGAAGGAGAGAGAAATGTCAATGTATGGTTGCCTGTTGTGAGTCCCCTGCTGGGAACTGGCCTGCAACCCAGTCTGTGCCCTGACTGGGAATCAAACGGCAATCCTTTGGTTCGCAGGCCCACGCTCAATCCACTGAGCTACACCAGCCAGGGCCTCCTTGGTGAATTTTAGGTAGTTGTTCAACATTTGGTTCACAATTTAAACCTCACCCTAAAAAAAATTTAATCTTAACAAGCAGGTAATGCTCAGCCTTCTCTTCTTACAGAATATTAGAGTTAAAGAAGGCATTAGAAAATCTAGGACAATTTGAGCATCAAAATAAATAATAATCTAAAAAGAATATGACCCATTAATAAGAACCCATTAGTCCCCATTGATACAAATAAACAAATAAATAAATAAGAAGGAAAGCTCTTCTTTACTCTGAAAAGCCAAAGAAGTAGTATTTACTTCTAATAAATGTAGAAGAAATAATGAAATTAGAAAATTGCCATTTCGCAACCATAATAGTAATTGGTTTAGGCAAGAAACATTAATGGATGCTAAAACTAATGGTAAAAGCTTGAAAAGTATTAGAATTTTATATAATCTCAGTATCTTCCCATCAAACATGAATTAAAACGGGAAAAATAGTCATTTTACAGTGGAGAATGCCAGAAACCTGGCAGACGCCATCCTGAACAAGTGATGAAAGTTAACATCTCCAGCCAAGAAATAAATTTTAACACGTGTGTCTACTGAAATGATGCACAAAGAATACATCACTTCTGTGGTGTTCTGGCCAAATATGTATAATCAAATCACTGGGAACCATTGCAATCAATATATCCAACTTGAAGGATATTCTACTAAAGAATTGAGCTGTACGCTTCCAAAATGTCTATGGCATGAAACCCTACAACAGAGAGAACTGCTGCAGACCAAATAGAGACGTGATAAATGAATGCAGTGGGAGTTTTCTTTCCCAGTAGAGGGCAATTGGTGAAATTTTTATAAGATCTATAGTTTAGAGAGTAGTATTGCTATCAATGACAATTTCTTGATCCTATTAATTGTACTAGGGACTATTAGAGCATGTCTTATTCTTAGGAAAGATATTCTGAAGTATACAGGGGTGATGGGGCATGATGTTTGCAATTTACTCTCACATGGTTCATTCACACTTGCAGGTACAGCCAGAAAGAGACAGAGAGGAGGGTAGGTCAAACTGGGTACAGTACTAACCTTTGAGGAACTTAAATGAAGAGTGTATATGAATTCTTTGTATTGTTTGCACTACTTTTTATATATTTGAAGTTATATTTTAAAAACCTTTAAAGGAGTTCTTGGAGATCAGCTGTCAAATCCCCTTGTTTGATTAAAGAGGTCATTCCTAAGGACATGACAGGCACCAGTGAAGGCATTTGGCTGGGAGCCTAACTCTGTCTCAAGCCATATATCCAGAGAGACAAAAGCAAACCCTTTTCATTGCTGATCATTTTCTGAGTTCTCCTTTAGACTTTTCTGGATCCCTCTTGGCCTGGTTTAACCTTGGAAAATGTAACCTTTGGCAAAAAAAGACACTTACAACAGTGCTGGGATTGTCATTGAGAGTGGAGTTTCTCTAATGAGTCCTTCCCAGGAGTGTCCTCTATTTAGTGATTTCTAAGTGCACACTAGACCAGTGAGTGAGTAAGTCTATTGTTGAAAGAAAGGGTTTTTAAGTCCTCTCCGTATCATTGTTCTGGACAGATCTGTGACCTCGGGCAAGATACAAAGTCTGTGGTTTTCAATTCCAATTCTGCAAAACAGCACTGTGCCTTCTCTCAATTATCCAGAAATGTCTTGATGTGACAGTGCTAAGATTTAAAAAAATTCAGGTTCTTTAGAGAAGGACACCTTCTAAAACAAGTCTTAAATGAATGTGGCCTTTATACTTAATGTCCTTAAAGATTTACCCACATATGGTTTTTCTCCATCCATAAAACATCCTGATTATGTCCATGTTTTATCTTCATTTGATTTTGTGCAAAAGAGCTAGAGTGAGGGGAAGTGATGGAAATCCAATTTCCAGCTGGACTATGAAATCTGTAACACATGGCCATTCATTCCCTGCCTCTCTGCCTCCTATGGGCAAATCCAGACTCCTCACCAAGGGTCCATAACCTGTTTTCAACTGTTTTCTTTTCTCAGTGGTTGTGACGGGAAAAAAATGATAATGGAAACAGCCCTCTCCTCCAACCTTCTATAGCAGCCTTTCTCATGTTACCCACCATACTCTCTCAATTTGCCATCTATAAATGTTTTAAAATATTTAATTTATTTATTTTTATTGAGAGGGGGAGGGAGAGAAAAAGAGAGGAAGAGAAAAATCAATGTGTGTTTGCCTCTAGTGTGCCCCCTACTGGGGACCTGGCCTGCAACCCAGGCATGTGCCCTGACTGGAAATCGAACCAACAACCCATTGCTTCACAGTCCAGAGCTCAATCCACTGAGCCACAACAGCTGAGGCCCACTATAAATTTTTGGTTAAAGTTTACTTTATCTATGAAGACTTCCCAGATTAATGCCACTCCATAATAGCAGCTCCCATTTATTGAGTTGCAATGTATGACAAGCTTTATGTACATCAAAATTTTTAAGTATATCTTATCGATTAATATGATTACAGTTGTCCTATTTTTTCTCCCCTTTATTTCCCTCCACCCTGCACCATCCTCCCACCATCATTCCCAGACCTTAGTTCATGTCCATGGGTCATACATATAAATTCTTTGGCTTCTCCATTTCTGATACTATTCTTAACCTCCCCCTGTCTATTTTGTACCTACCATTTATGCTTCTTATTCCCTGTACCTTTTCTCCAATTTTACTCCCTCCCTGCCCCTGCTGGTAACCCTACATGTGATCTCTATTTCTGTAAATCTGTTCCTGTTCTAGTCATTTGCTTAGTTTGTTTTTGTTTTGTTTTAGGTTTGGTTGTTGATAGTTGTGAGCTTGAACTCATCATCAACTTATTATTTTACTGTTCATATTTTTTATCTTTTTCTTAGTAAGTCCCTTTAATATTTCATATAAGTTGATGATGAGTTCCTTTAACTTGACCTTATCTGGGAAGTACTTGATCTGTCCTTCCATTCTATGATCTGTCCTTCCATGATAGCTTTGCTGGATAGAGTAATCTTGAATGTAGGTCTCTGCCTTTCATGACCTTTAATAGTTCTTTCCAGCCCTTCTTGCCTGCAAGGTTCTTTTGAAAAATCAGCTGATAGTCTTATGGCCTCTCCTTCATAGGCAACTCTTTCCTTTTGCTGCTTTTAAGATTCTCTCCTTATCTTTAATCTTTGGCAATTTAATTATGATGTGTCTTGGTGTGTGCTTCCTTGGGTCCAACTTCTTGGGGATTCTCTAAGCTTCTTGGAATTGTATGTCTATTTCCTTTGCCCTATTGGGGAAGTTTTCTTTCATTGTGTTTTCAAATAAGTTTCAATTTCTTGCTCTTCCTCTTCTTCTTCTGGCACCCTTATGATTCAGATGTTGGAATGTTAAAAGCTGCCCAAAGGTTCCTAAGCTTCTCCTAATTTTTTCTGAATTTTTGTTTCTTCATTCTGTTCCAGTTGAATGTTTATTTCTTCCTTCTGTTCTAAAACTTGGATTTGAATCTCAGTTTCCTACCCTTTACTCTTGGTTCTCTGTATATTTTCCTTTATTTCATTTTGTATAGCATTCTTTCCTTTATTTGCTTCCATACTCAGTCATTTCTGTGAGCATCCTGATTCCCAGTGTTTTGAACTCTGCATCTGATAGGGTTGTCCATGTCCTCATTGCTTAGTTCTTTTTCTGGAGTTTTGATCTGTTCTCCCATTTGGGCCATATTTCTTTGTCTTGGTGGACCTGTTAAGTATCAAGGCTCAGACCCTTAGGTATTGACTAGGGCAGGACAAACCAGGTCAATGTGTTGTGGTGCCGTATGTTGGGGAGGGATCAGAGAGGGAACAAGGCCTCTTGTTCAGCTCTTGCTCCACTTTCACTCACTTCCCCCACCTCCCTCCCACAAGTGAATTGTGCCCTTCAAGGTGCTGCCCTGGTGCTGATTACTGGGTGGGTTTGTTGGTGTATGTTCTAGGGCCCAGTAGGCCCCTCCTATGGATTCTCTTGTGAAACTGGCAGTTTTTCCCAATGCCACAATCCCCATAGATTTTTAGAGCCAGAGGTTTTGAGATTTCATTTTCAGGGCACGGGAATCCTGAGTTGTATAGTTTATCTCAGTTCCCAGTTGTTCCTCCCAGTTTATGTGTATGCAAATGTGAGACCACCTGGTCCACCAGCTGCTGCCTTGCCACATGTCCTTTCTGCCCCAGCCGTCCGTCTCCACCCCTTCTACCAGTTTGGATGAATGTTTCTTCTTTGACTCCTTGGTTGTACACTTTCATGCAACCTTCCACATGGACTTTAATTTTCTGGTAGTTCTAGTTATTTTTTGTTTTCAAATTGGTTGTTGCCCTTCTTTTGGTTGTGCGAGGAAGCAGAGCATATCTACCCTGCCTCCATCTTGCCCAGAAGTCTATGTGCATCAACTTTCAAAATATACGCAAAGCACAAAACACCATACCTAGTGCATAATAAGCAATTATTTTCTTATGTTTTATGTTAAATAATACAAAGTTTTATTAAACATTTTATTACAATGTCCAAAATATTTTAGTTGTTTTTCACAGACACTCACTGTTCATTCAATACATATGTAGCATCCTTTGTAAAGAAATTAGAACTCTTAAGCTTTAAATCTGCAAGATATGACTGCAAGATATGATATATCCAATTAAACTTATATCTGAAATGTGAATAAATGGATTTGTATTTGTGGCTTCAGATTGAGTGATAATTTATGGCATTCATTTTCATATAATAATGCTACTATTTCTAAGTTTTAATAATCTTAGATGACTATATAATTACCTATTCACAATCCCAGGTATAATTACATAATATGTTTCCCTACTACAGGGAATTTTTTTTAGTATATTTAATGATTGTGCTATGACAGTTTTCCCAATTTTTTTCTTTCCTTTATCCCCCTCTACCCTGCATGCCCCCCGCCCTATAGCATCCTCCCACCACCACCTTAGTTCATGTCCATGGGTTGTACATATAAGTTCTTTGGTTTCTCTCTTTCTCATACCATTCTTAAGCTCTATGTCTGTTTTATGCCTACCAATTATGCTTCTTATTCCCTGTATCTTCTCCTCCCAATTCTTCCCCTCCCCCTCCTCACTGAAAACCCTCCGTGTGATCTTCATTTCTCTGGTTCTGTTCCTGTTCTATTTGTTCACTTAGTCTTTGTTCTTATTTTTTAGGTTCAGTTGTTGATAGTGTAGGTTCAATTCTGTAAGCATCTTGATCACCAGTATTTTGAACTCTGCATTGGATAGGTTCAATCTCCTCTTTGCTTAGCTCTTTTTCTGGAGTTTTGATCTGTTCCTTCATTTATGCCATATTTTCTTTTCTCTGTGCACCTATTATATTAAGGGGGCAGAGACTTAGGTGTTCACAAGGACAGGGCCACCCTCTATGCTGTGGCCCTGTCTGTGGAGGAGGGTTCAGAGAGGGAACAATGCTGCTTGCTTGCTCTGCTTTAGCTCCACTTTCCAACAAACTCTCCTGTGAGACTGCGCATTTCTTCCCAGTCACAACCCCCACAACATTTTACAGCTAGTTTTGAGTCTTTAGTTTCCCATTCAGCCAGAACCGCCTCACCCATGTGGTTCACCACCTTGCCACATGTCCTCTCTACTTGGCTGTGCATCTCCCATCTCTTCCCTCCCACCACTCTGGGTGAATGTTTCTTTAACTTCTTGGTTGTCAGAGTTCCATGCAGTTTGATTTTCTGGCACTTCTGGTTGTTTATTATTTTTAAATTGGTTATTATCCTTCTTTTGGTTGCGCGAGGAAGTGAAGCATTTCTATCTATGCCTGCATCGTGGCTGGAACTCCCCATAATAAGTATTTAATACATTTCAGCATTTACAGGTCCTCAGTCCTTATCCAAAACCCTCAGGGCCAGGTGAGTTTGAAATTTATTTATTTCTCTATTTTGCAGATTTTTTTGCAAAGGTAATGAGGTGGCTATATATTAATCAAACACTGGCAACTGGGTCTGGGCAGTATGCTCTAATGAAATGTATTAATATTTCCATGGTGAAATGTATGAATATTCACATTAAGTGGAATAAATAAAGACTATAAATCATTTTACTTTTGGTCAGGCCAGGTTTTGCAACCAAATGAGTTTGCATCAAATTTATAATAGAACTTATTTTCAGAGCTTCTGGGATTTGGGCACTGTGGATAAGAGATAGTGGCATATTGGTATTTCTATTTTATGTATGGGAAACTGATGCTCAGAGAGATGAAGACATTCCTACAGCTGGGAACAGGGCTGTGGCACAACCTTAGACTGCTCTGAATCTGGAGCCCTCATCCCTACCAGGGAGTTTACCCTCCTTCCCTCCATCTCTCTTGGCCTTCTTTCAACTTTGCGTGTCTCCATCTCCACTATTTTAACTCCGTCAGTGTATCACTCACCTTTTCCTTATAGGAAGGCAATGAAGTCCTTAGACTATGATCCAGTTTTTTCCTGTAATGTTCAGTGGTCTCTCTTTCTCTCTCCAGAATTTTCAAAACTGGTATATACACTACTGCAAGAAAATGAAAGGCTCAAAGGAACTCTTCTTCACATTTTTTTCATTTCTTAACATTTAATTAAGAATTAAAATTTTTTATTCGAAATTCACAAAGCATAAAATAGAACATTTAAAAAGATCTTTGCCAAAGGACATTTTTTACTGCTTTTAGAGAGAGTGGAAAGGAGAGAAGAAGGGAGAGAGAGAAATATCAATGCAAGAGAAGCCCCTGCTAGTTGCCTTCCATACACACCTGGACTGGGGATCCTATGTGACTGGACCAGGGATCAAACCTGCAGCTCAGACGTATGTCCTATGACCAGGAATCAAATGCTC
Source organism: Sturnira hondurensis (assembly GCF_014824575.4). Lineage (NCBI taxonomy): Eukaryota > Metazoa > Chordata > Mammalia > Chiroptera > Phyllostomidae > Sturnira > Sturnira hondurensis. The sequence goes on from NW_028088140.1 coordinate 8,502,865, forward strand.
AACCTTTAAGTTGGGGGACAGTGCTCTAACCAACTGAGCCACACTGGCCAGGCTAAAATTAACCATTTAGTAGTGAACAATTTAGTGGCATTTAGCGTACTTACAATGTTACACAGACGGTACCTCTATCTAGTTCTGAAATATTTTTATCACTCCAAAGGGAAACACCATATCCATTAAGTAGTTACCTTCTCTCTATTCCCTGGCAACCACTAATCTGTTCTCTAACTTTATGGATTTATGTATTCTGAATATTTCACATCAATGGAATAATTTATTTTGTGATCTATAATGTCTGGCTTTTTTACTTTGCTTTCAAGATTCGTCCATGTTGTGGCATGTGTCAGCATTTTATTCCGTTTTATTGGCTGACTAGTGTTTCATTGAATAGACATACCATACTTGTTTATCTACTCATCTGTTGATGGACATTTAGGTTGTTTCTGTTTTTTAGCTACAGTGAGTAGTGCTGTGATGAGCATGCCTGTAAGTGCACTGTTTTTTTTTTTATAAGCAAACTTTCTGCTTCAGCCACATATCAGTTCTCCCCTTTATTGCCTCACTAGAGGCCCCTTTCCTGGGGCATGGCCCAGACTGGAGCTGGTCCCAATGCTACAGTGAAGCAGAGTGTGAGGACTGCCAGGCAATGAGGAGTCAGAGGAGGCAGGAGACAAAACAATGCTAGTTTGCGTTTGCTTTGGCTTTAAATGTTATTTTTTATGTATAAAAGTAAGGCATGTTCATTGTGAACTGTTTAACTATGCAGAAAACAAAAAGAAGATGTATTTGAAAATTCTCCTTATCACCCAGGGAGAGCTTTCTGGTCTTTTGCAATTGTATTGTTTATATTGTTTGCTTTTCTAAAAAAAACACACCAAAAAACAGGTTTTACTTTTTCAATTTAGGTTCACAGTTTTTGATTTACAGAAAAATTGAGAAGATAGTACAGAGTTTCCATATACTACCTCACTCCATTTCCCCTATTTACTAACAACTTACATTAGTATGGTACATTTGTTACAATTAATGAACCAATATTGATATATTATTATTAACTAAAGTCCACAGTTGATTTAGATTTCCTTAGTTTGTACCTAATGTCCTCTTTCTCTTCTAGGATCCTATCCAGGAGAGCACATTACATTTAGGAATCATGTTGCTATAGGCTTTTTGTGGCTGTGACAATTTCTCAAACTTCCCTTGTTTTGGATGACCTTGGCAATTTTTAGGGTTTCTAAACATATATGTTGCACAGTGTCCCTTTATTGAAATTGGTCCAATTTTTTTCATGATTTAACTTGGGTTATAAATTTGAAGGGGAGATCACAGAGGTACAGCATCATTTTTATCACATCATTTTTTAAAGATTTTATTTATTTATTTTTAGAAAGAGGGGAAAGAGAGAAAGAGACGTAGAGAAGCGTCAACGTGTAGTTGCCTCTCTCACTCCTCTACTGGGGACCCTGGCTGCAACCTAGGCATGTGCCCTGACTGGGAATCCAAGCAGTGATGCTTCAGTTTGCAGGTCGGCACTCAATCAACTGAACCACATCATCCAGGGCATATCACATCATTTCAAGGGTTCATATTATCAACATGACTTATGACTATTGTTGACCTGGATCACCTGTCTGCAGTAATATTTGTCTATTGTTAAGTTATTCTTTTATCCCCTCTCCATATTGTACTTTTGGGAAGCAAGCCACTATGTGTAGTCCAATCCCTAAGAGTGGGGAGTACCCACAGTGTCTTAAACACTATGATTTTGAACAATAGGTGTTCACCACAGGAAGCTGCAGTTACCTGGTTAACCTACCCTTTCCACTCTGTAAAGTATCCTAAGTGTATGACACACTGAATACTCACTGATGGGGGGTGCAGCCTAGCACATCAGCATTATTCTGCTCCAGCTAGTTGAGCTGTATGCTTATCAGTCAGTTCTATGTATTCCCAAATCTCGGACTGCCAGTGGCATTTGTCACTGTATTCATATTATTTAATTTTTAGGTAGCTCAACAAACTATAAATGACAAAAACTCCTAACCAACTGGTTGGTTGGAATTCATTAAGAAGCCTCTATAGTAATATTGTTCTATGTCAAAAAAGTTTTGTCTGTATTTATTTATTTACTCTGCTAGATTAATTTTAGAATTAATTTGTCAAGATACATTAAACATTCTGTCACAATTTTTAATTTTCTTTTTTCTTATTTTAGCATTTTTTCCATTTCTTTTTTAAAATATATTTTATTGATTATACCACTATGGTTGTTCTATTCCCCGCCTTCATTCCCCTCCACCCTGCACACCCCCTCCCCCACCATTCTCTCCCTCTTTAGTTTATGACTACATGTCTCAAGTTCTTTAGATTCTATATTTCCCATACTATTTTTGCCCTCCCCACTATCTATTTTCTACCTACCATCTATGCTACTTATTTTCTGTACCTTCTCCCCCCTTCTCCTCCTCCCACTCCCCTGTTGCTAGCCCTCCATGTGATCTCCATTTCTATGGGTCCACTCCTGATCTAGCTGTCCTCTTAGATTGCTTTTGTTTTAGGTGTGGTTGTTAATAGCTGTGAGTTTGCTGTCCTTTCACTGTTCATATTTTTTATCTTCTTTTTCTTAGGTAATCCCTTTAACATTTCATATAATAAGGGCTTGGTGATGATGAACTCCTTGAATTTGATCTTATCTGTCCTTCCATTGTAAATGAAAGCTTTGCTGGATAGAGCAATCTTGGATGTGGATCTTTGGATTTCATGACTTGGAATACTTCTTTCGAGCCCCTTCTTGCCTGTAAGGTATCTGTTGAGAAATCAGCTGACAGTCTGATGGGCACTGCTTTGTAGGTGGCTCTCCGCTTATCTCTTGCTGCTTCTAGGATTCTCTCCTTCATTTTAATCTTGGCTAATGTAATTATGATGTGCCTTAGTGTGTTCTTCCTGGGTCCAACTTCTTTGGGACTCTCTGAGCTTCCTGGATTTCCTGGAAGTCTATTTCCTTTGCCAAACCGGGGAAGTTCTCCTTCATTATTTGTTCAAATAAGTTTTCCACTCGTGGCTGTTTCTTTTCCCCTTCTGGTACTCCTATAATTCGGATGTTGGAATGTTTAAAGGTGTCCTGGAGGTTCCTAAGCCTCTCCTCATGTTTTTGAATTCTTGTTACTTCACATTTTTCTGTTTGGTCATTTCTTCCTTCCTTCTGGTCCACCCCCTTGATTTGAGTCCCAGTTTCCTTTGCATCACTATTGGTTTCCTGTGCATTTCCCTTCATTTTAATTAGTTTAGCCTTCATATGTTCCTCTAATTTGTGACTAAAATTGACCAGTTCTGTGAGCACCCTGATCACCAGTATTTTGAACTGTGCATCTGATAGGTTTGCTATTTCTTGGTTGCTTAGAGTTATTGGCTCTGGGGCTTTGAGTTCTTCTTGAGCCATATTTTGGACTGTTCATGCCTGTTACATATGAGGAGCGGAGCCCTAGGTGTTCACCAGGGCGGGACCACTCTGTTGCTGGGTTGTGACACTGTATGTGGGGGCGGGGCCAAAGAGGAGCAATGGCAGCCCCCTCAGCCCCCCCTCAGCCCCCTCCGGCTGCCAGCCTGTGCAGTCAGTCCCACTGCGCGAGAATGTGGGACTGTGGTCAGCCTGTGGCCTTACGCCCTCGCTGGGTCAGCTGCTGGGGCCTGTGCGGTCCATCTCACTGCTCACTCCTCTGCTGGTTTATCTGTTCGCGAATGTGTGACCGCAGTCGGCCTGCCGCCCCATGCCCTCACTGGGTCTGCCCGTTGCTACCCCAGCTGCCTGGGCGCCTGGGGTCAGGGGATGTTTCCTGCCCAACCCTGCTCTGCTGCTGGCTCCGCCCCTCTTACCTGTCTGGTTGAATGGTTCGTTGTCGGACTTCCATATAGTTCAATTTTTGGTTCTTTGGCTGTGTCTTTGTTCACTAAACCTTTGTTGTATTCAAACTTGGTTGTGGGAGAAGGCACAGTGTTTCCACCTATGCCTCCATCTTGGCGAAGTCGTGTTTTGTCCATACAATTTTTAATTTTCATCCTATGAAGATAAAATTAAATGATTTGCAAAGAGCCAATAAAGACAGTCATTTAAAAAACCACTGCTTGCCCTGACTGCTGATGCTCAGCTGGTTGGGCATTGTTCAGCAGAGTGAAAAGTTGCCAGTTGGATTCCCAGTCAGGCACATGCCTGAGTTGTAGGTTCAGTCCCCCTTCAGGGCATGACGAGAGGCAACTAATCGATGTTTCTCTCAAATCAATGTTTCTCTTCCTCTCTCCCTTCCTTCTCTCTAAAAATAAATAAAAATATTTAAAAAAACACTGCTTAATTGGAAGTGGTTGAGACAACTGTGAAAGATGGAAGAAAAAAAATCACTAAAATCTAGAAACATTCTGTGTGATTGCTTAAATTCTCACTTTACTTTAAAGAAAAAGTAAAAATTGTATGTTATGAGTGACTTTGCAAGAAGACTATGGAGAATTCCAGTCAGCAGACCTATACTCTAAGAAAAGATCTTGTTGCAAATCATGTTCAGTGAATAAATACACACATATGTGTTTTAAATTAAAGTGTTTAAAGTAGAAATGAAAAAATTTTAAATTATCTCCCACTTCATTAACCTTTCCCATTAACCTACCAGTTAATAGGCCTAATTGAAGTTCATTAGAGAGCTTCTATCGTAATATTGTACTATGTCAAAATTCTTGCCCATAATCATTTATTTTTCTGCTACATTAAATTTTGAATTAATTTGTCAAGATACATTTTAAAATTGTTTGAACTTTTATTAGCATTTTAAAAATCTATGCATTAATGTTGAAAAATTTGCTTTATAACAGAGAATATTTTCATCATGACACAGATACTGCTCTCCCTTTATTCAGAAATTTTTATGTTCTTCAATAAAGTATCACAGTTTCACTACATTGACCTTATATATTTCTTTCTTTATCCTTTACTTTTTTTAATGGTTTTAAAATTTTTTATCACAGTTTACATTCATTTTATGTTAGTTTCACATGTACAGCACAGTGATTAGACATTTATAAAACTTATGAAGTGATCCCCCAATAAATCTAGTACCCACCTGAAACCATACACAGTTATTACAATATTATTGACTATATTCCCTATGCTGTTCTTTACATTCCTGTGACTATTCTGCAACTACCAATCTGTACTCAAGACCTTCACCTCTTCACCCAGTTCCACAACCTCCCTCCCATCTGGCAACCAGCAGTTTGTTCTCTCTGTCTATGAGTTTAATTCTATTTTGTTTTGTTTTAAGATCCAAGATATAAGTGAAATTATATAGCATTTCACTGGCTCATTTCACTTAGCTTAATACCTCTAGATCCACCCATGTTGTTGAAAATGCTAAGATTTTATTTTTTTATGGCCAAGTGATATTCTATTATGTATGCACCATGGCTTTATCTAATTGTCTATAGAATTTAGATTACTTCCACATCTTAGATTATATAGACCTTATATATTTCTCTTTTTAAAATATTTTATTTATTTATCTTTAGAGGGGGAGGGAAGGAGAGAGGGAGAGAAGAAGGGGCTGGAAAGAAGTATTACAACTCATGAAAAGCAAGGATCAACATCCAAGCAAAGTTTTAATTTAGAATGGAAGGGCAGATAAAGTGCTTCTTAGATAAGGTCAAGTTCAAGGAGTTCATCATCACTAAGCCCTTATTATATGAAATGTTAAAAGGATTTATCTATGAGAAAGAAGATAAAAATATGAACAGTGAAAGTGCAGCAAACACACAGTTATTAACAACCATACCTAAAACAAAAGCAAACTAAGCAGACAGCTAGATCAGGAGCAGAACCATAGAAATGGAGATCACATGGAGGGTTAGCAACAGGGGAATGGGGGGTGGGGCGGAGAAGGTTCAGAGACTAAGTAGCATACACGGTAGGTCGAAAATAGACAGGGGGTAGGACAAGAATAGTATGGGAAATATAGAATCTAAAGAACTTATGACACATGGACATGAACTAAAGGGGGGAAATGGGGGTGTGGGTGTGCAGGATGGAGGGTAATGAAGGGGGGAAATGGGACAACTGTAATGGCATAATCAATAAAACATATTTTAAAATGTATGGTTGCTTCTCGTGTTTTCCCTGCTGGGAACTGGCCTGCAACCCAGGCATGTGCCCTGAGTGGGAATCAAACTGCAATCCTTTGGTTCGCAGGCCCACGCTCAATCCACTGAGCCACACCAACCAGGGTGACCTCACATATTTCTTACTATGTATTTGCCTAGGTATTCTAAGAATTTTGTTGCTATAATAAACATTTTTAGGTTCTCTAACTGCTTATTGCAAATTTATAGGGAAGTTATTGATTATTGTATATTGACTTTTATTTAGCACTATCTGACATCTTTTGATTCTAACAATTTTAATAGTATTTCACCTCAGATTTTTGAAGTAGATGATCTTTAATCTACATGTAGTGACAGTTTTGTGTTTCTTTTAGAATAGTTCTGTCTCATTCTTTTTTGTGTACTGTATTGGCTTGGACCTCTGGAAAAGTTTGAAGAATAGTAGTGGTCAAAGTATTCCTCTTTTGTTTCTCATTTTAATGGGTCAGCCTCTCTTTTCACCATTCCTGGTAGGCAACCCACATAAACTGAAGAAAGTTTTCTTACATTCCTAGTTTGAAAATGATTTTTTTCTCGTGATGTTATTATGGTATTGACTTAATTATCATAAGAATATGTTACATTCATTTATATTTACTTAATTATCTATTAATGTAATAAACTGTATCAATATAGATGCTATATATAGTATATAACATGTATGTGTTAATATAAGTTAACATATTAATATAAATTAAATCTCTAGTGTTAAATAATTTTTCGTTCCTGAAATAAACCTTAATCATCAGATATCACTGTTACATTACACAGCTGAATTTGATTTGCTAATATTTTATTTAAGACTTTTGCATCTAGTTCATATATGAGGTTGGCTGATAATTATTTGTCAGGTTTTGTCATTGGGATTAGACCTTTTAATTTCATCATCAGACTTTTTAAATGGGTTTTGTGTCTTGTTATTTTTTTCTCTGCTCTGGAACAATTTATATATTATAAGATTATCTCTTCCTTTTAGGCTAAGTGGAGTTCACACATAGATACATCTAGGTCTAATGATTTAAATTTTTAAAAATATTTTAATTTAGGTGTATCATATACAGAGATAAATGCTCAGTACAGAAGTGTAAGGCTTGGGGACTTCCTCCAGGATGGAGGCATAGGTGGAAACACTGTGCCTTCTCTCACAACCAAGTTTGAATACAACAAAGGTTTGGTGAACAAAGATGCAGCCAAAGAACCGAAAATTGAACTATACAGATGTCCGACAACAACCAACCATTTAACCAGACCAGTAAGAAGGGCGGAGCCAGCAGTGGAGCAGGGTTGGGCAGGAAAGATCCCCCAACCCCAGGCACCCAGGCAGCCCTCCGTCCAGCAGACCCAGAGAGGGCGCAGGGTGGTGGGCTGGCTGCAGTCACACATTCGTACGCAGATAAACCAGCAGAGGAGTGAGGAGTGAGACAGACCGCACAGGCCCCAGCAGCGGACCCAGCGGTGGCGGGCTGACCACAGTTGCACATTCACAGGCATTGGGTTGGACTGTGTGGACCCCAGCGGTGGTGGTGGCGGCAGGAGGCAGCAGAGGGGGCTGCCATTTCTCCTCCTTGACCCCGTCCCCACATACAGTGTCACAACCCAGCAACTGAGTGGTCCCGCCCTGGTGAACACCTAGGGCTCCGCTCCTCATATGTAACAGGCATGAACAGTCCAAAATATGGCTCAAGAAGAACTCAAAGCCCCAGAGCCAATAACTCTAAGCAACCAAGAAATAGCAAACCTATCAGATGCACAGTTCAAAATACTGGTGATCAGGGTGCTCACAGAACTGGTCAATTTTAGTCACAAATTAGAGGAACATATGAAGGCTAAACTAATTAAAATGAAGGGAAATGCACAGGAAACCAATAGTGATGCAAAGGAAACTGGGACTCAAATCAAGGGGGTGGACCAGAAGGAAGGAAGAAATGACCAAACAGAAAAATGTGAAGTAACAAGAATTCAAAAACATGAGGAGAGGCTTAGGAACCTCCAGGACACCTTTAAACATTCCAACATCCGAATTATAGGAGTACCAGAAGGGGAAAAGAAACAGCCACGAGTGGAAAACTTATTTGAACAAATAATGAAGGAGAACTTCCCCGGTTTGGCAAAGGAAATAGACTTCCAGGAAATCCAGGAAGCTCAGAGAGTCCCAAAGGAGTTGGACCCAGGAAGAACACACTAAGGCACATAATAATTACATTAGCCAAGATTAAAATGAAGGAGAGAATCCTAGAAGCAGCAAGAGATAAGGGGACAGTCACCTACAAAGCAGTTCCCATCAGACTGTCAGCTGATTTCTCAACAGAGACCTTACAGGCAAGAAGGGGCTGGAAAGAAGTATTCCAAGTCATGAAATCCAAAGATCCACATCCAAGATTGCTCTATCCAGCAAAGCTTTCATTTACAATGGAAGGACAGATAAGATCAAATTCAAGGAGTTCATCATCACCAAGCCCTTATTATATGAAATGTTAAAGGGATTACCTAAGAAAAAGAAGATAAAAAATATGAACAGTGAAAGGACAGCAAACTCACAGCTATTAACAACCACACCTAAAACAAAAGCAATCTAAGAGGACAGCTAGATCAGGAGTGGACCCATAGAAATGGAGATCACATGGAGGGCTAGCAACAGGGGAGTGGGAGGAGGAGAAGGGGGGAGAAGGTACAGAAAATAAGTAGCATAGATGGTAGGTAGAAAATAGATAGTGGGGAGGGCAAAAATAGTATGGGAAATATAGAATCTAAAGAACTTGAGACATGTGGTCATAAACTAAAGGGGGAGAGAATGGTGGGGGAGGGGGTGTGCAGGGTGGAGGGGAATGAAGGGGGGGAATAGAACAACCATAATGGTATAATCAATAAAATATATTTTAAAAATTATGAAGAAAAAAAATAAGTGTATGGCTTGATGAACTACTGCAAAGTCAAAATACTAGTATGACTACCAGCCAGGCCAAGAAATAGAGTATCACTTATACCCAAGAATCCTCCTCCTGCCTTCCCCTAGTTGCTACCTTCTGCCTTCTTACCCAAAGACAATTGTTGCCCTGAATTCTATCACCTTAATGCCCCTACCTTCCCACACCCACAGACTTATCACAGTCAGCCTGGGTCCCTCCTACATAAGCGTTCACACTTATAACGTTCTTTCTGTGGGGTTCTAAAGGAAAGCAACAGACAAAAGAATGTGCTCCAGCTGACCAAAGGAAGGTGACCTCATTGAGGAAGGGACAGTGTCAGCCACCATCAGGTTCTCCCACAAGAAAGAGAGACAGCATTAAGGAAACCAAGGAGTGCCTGCCCTGTCACCTTTGTGTCTGCTCACTCAGCTCCAATTACTTGACTTGAACCCCTGTCTGGGGCACTGGAATGCATAGAATTGTTTTATTTTTGGAGCAAATTAACTGTGAAATGAGAAATTAATCAGAAGGGTTCTACTGAAACCAATATAAAAGCCCTTTGTCTACACTAAAACAGTGTATGATAGTAGCTGTTTACTTTTTTCTCTTCCTCCTTGTAAAAAAGAGGTCCAGGCAGCAACATTTGGAGGTTGTGTTATTGTCCCTGTTATAATTATGAAGTGCCATGTTGGCAACGATTCTTTCTGTGCATGCCTTTTATCCCTGGAGTCATAGAAGGATTATCATGGATCACAAATCAACTGACAGGTGTAAGAGGAGCAAGACATGCATTCTCAGAGAAGGAGAAGCCCATCAGGGATATTGGAGTCAAAATAGATTCACAGGGTGAATAATCTACCTCTGTTGAGAATTTAAATAGGTTATTGATATAGGAGCTGAGAGAGTTAGTGAGCAAAGTGGTGAACTAATGGTATGGAGTACTTGTTTTAAGGCAAAGGAAGGGGTTACAACTGTATGCAAGGATGAGGGCATACAGGAGATCTAGAAGAAAGCTCCAAAAATGATCAAATGAGCAGAACATGGGCTTTTGGAAGCAAGGTACCAAAATGGCTCAGTTCAGAGAAGATGGAGAAATCTTCAAGGGTATGAAGAAGCTTGTAATCACTGATGTACGACTGTTGAGCTTGAATCCAATATTGTTTTGAGATCCTACCAGTAGACATGGAGGCAAGACCTTTTCAACCAGAATTAGTGGTTAGACCTTGGCCTGGACAGATAAGCCAACCAACAGCAAGGTGATTAGCATCTGAATATGTAGTCACATCTTTGCTTAGAAGTAGGGATATCGAGAAATTCCTTTCGTAGTAGTTCTAAACTTTTTTGAAATAGCCCTGGCCACTGTGGCTCAGTTGGTTGGAGTGTCATCCCATAGACTAAAATGTCATGGATTCAATTCCTGGTCAGGGCACATACCCAGGTTGTGGGTTTGATCCCCAGGTGGGTGTGTGTGAAAAGGCAACTAATCAATGATTATCTCTCTCTCTCTGCCTTCCTCTTTTTCTAAAAGCAATGAAAAAAATGTCCTTGGGTGAAGGACATTTAAAAAAATTAAACTTCCTTGAAATAGGATTTCCTGCAGGATGGGCTAATACAGTACGTAGCTGGAAGAGTGCAAAAGGCCCCTAGTATGCAAAGAGCTGTCTCTTCCTGCCCAACAGCCCTCCCTTAAACTTTTCTGTAAATATTTATACATATATCCAAATATCAAGATCTAACATTAATTGTAAATAATTTCTATCTGTTAAAAATATCTCAATAAAGTTAAAAAAGTTTTCTGTGGATAGATCTATTGAAGGTTCTGAGTAGATGGGAAATATATTGGACAAGTAAGTTTTGATGGGTAGGGGACAGGAAAGGTCCGAAGTAAGGACAATATTGAGGGTGGCAGGCCTTGAGGGAAGGGATTCTTGAGGAGAGAGGGAACACATGAGCACTGGGTGTCCATGGTAGTCCATTAACCTGAGAAGAAATTCCAAGAGAGAAGGCAGTAGAGCCAAACAACACTGATTTCATGGCTTTTCAATGGATCCTCTGAGCCACTGGGAAGAAAGCCCTTGCTGAGCTGCCACTGGGTCATAATTTCAGGGCTGAGACATTCAATTATGACCATTTCATTGAGGACACCAAAGCCATCTCTTAACATTCTTAACTACCTCTTGTCCTCTTGTGGACATTTCTTTAAATGTCTACAATAAAATCTAAAGTCAATTCTTTCCCAGTCAACAACCAGACAATTTTTCTTTGTATACTTTGGTTACTTCATTTCTACAATAACTATCTTTTGCACAACTTCTATATGTCAGAGCTCATGCTTATGTGGACACATAGTTCACTGCTGGGCTGCTATACTTTTAATGCTGTGTGATGACAGAGGTATGTGTCAGGTGCTATGGCAACATAAAGGACAAAAAATTGACTTTGGCCATGAAAACTAGGATAACATCACAAAGGAGATCTTTGGGACAGGTTTTGAAGGAAAAATAAGAGTTTGCCTGCTAGTGATGGAAAGAGAGAGGACAAGGGGTTTTAGGTACTGGAATTAGTGTATGCAAAATACAGATGCTCTAAAGAATACTATTTGTTTTGAGACTAACAAGTAGTTCTGTAGGGCTGTGTGAAAGGCTAATGCAAACAATTAATAAAGACTAGTATTATCTGTGGCCTTACTAAGGGGCTGGCACTAAGTGCTTTCAGTGTACTAGCTAAACTAATTATCAAAACAATCATGTGAGTTTTATCATCCCCATTTTACTGATGAGGAAACTGAGGCATGGATATATTCACATGTGTGGAGGGAGGATGTAGAGATGGGAGATGTAGCACAACATGAGGTTGGAAATCTTGGGGCCAGATTATGAAGAACTTTGCATGTCATGCCGAGAAGTTTGCATCTTGTCCCTCAGGCCAATGTTTCTTAGCTCTGTTTTGTAGGGCTCAGGAGTCCTTTGTAGGTACCTCAGGAGCACTTTTGTATCAAGCAGTTGGTTCATCAGGCTGCTTCCTGCTGTTACTTGTTACATTTAGTGGGTTGCAGCATACATCATATGAGAAAATTGTGCTGGTGTTCAAAGGAATGTCAGAAAAGCACTCTTTTGGCTATGGGGACCATTATACTATTTTAGACAGGAGAATAAAGTGATTGTAATTTTTTTTATGGAGTTCTATGTGGAGCAGGATTAGACAAGAAGGGCTGAGGGCAACAAACGGGCTTTATTTTTTAAGAGAGAAAAAGACCATGATATTTAGAAGACAGGACACACTTCTCAGATATTTGCCAATGGTACTTATTGTCTTGAACTTCCAGGATGTAGGCTTCTTAGAGCTTATGACCCAGACTTCATAACTACAATAAATCTACAATAAATCAGAAACACGCACATTCCTCTCTGTTTGAATAACAAGTAGGACAATTAGTGTACTAGGTAGAATATTTATAAAGGAAGGACTTGTACTTCTCTAAATACAGTGACATCTCTCTTACTCAGAATTTCTTATTCTACACCTTTAACAGCCTAGAACAAGGAAAGTTTCAGAGCAGTTGAAATGGACATCACATTGTCCCTGCACTGAAAGCTCATGAATCTTACTCAGATCAACCCATGACATGCTTACTCACAACCCATTTATTCTTACTGACATATAATTCTTACAAGCTATAATGCTTTATAAACTGCTTTCACATACATTATCTCACTTTAACTTTCACTCACTCCTTCCCTAGCTTATGGGTAATCTCCCACTCCAGTAGTGAAAATTTGGCTCTTTCCACCTATCAATATTTACTTAATTGTTCATTTCCATTATACATGTATAGCAGGATCAGATTGTTTACTTGTACCCCTATAGGAAACTACTTTACCAGCTAGAGTACAGTGGTTATATATAGTTTATTTTGCCTTTAGTCTTACAGACTATATTTATTTCCAAAATTATTTAGGTCAGCACATTTCCTTACCCCACAGTAAGGTTGTTGTATTCATTTATTAGTTTTATTATTTTATCACATTTGTCATTGCTTCCTGGCATTCTCCAACTTCTTAAATTATTTTTTAAAATTTGCACATATAAAAGTTCAGTCTTTGTGCTGTAACTTATGCATGTTGACAAATACATAGTGTTGTTTAACTACAACTATAGTACCAGACAGAATAGTTCCACTGCCCTAAAAAACAAACAACCCTGATTCACCTATTCAGAACTTTCTCCCTTCCCCAAAATGCTTGCAGCCACTGATTTCCCCCCCCCATCACTGTAGTTTTGCCTTTTCAAACTGACTTCTTTCATTTATCCAAATAAATGAAAGGTTCATCTATGAAGCCTTTAAGGTTCATCCACACATTTTTGTTTTTGCTACTTTTTGTCTCATTTCTTTAACATTGATAATATTTCACTGTATGCATGTGAAATATTTAATCTATTCTGCTATTAAAAGATACCTTGGTGCTTCTGGTATTTGGTGATTATAAATAAATCTGCCATAAATATTTGTGTGGAAGTTTTGTTGTAGACATAAATTTTAATTCTGTTGGGTAAATATCTAGTAGCATATTTGTTTACCTTTGTAAGAAATTGTCACGCTGTCTCTCAAAGTGACTACACCATCTTGCATTTCCATCAACAGTGCATGAAAGTTCCCATTTCTCCACATCTTCATCAGAAACTGATGTTTTGATTTTAGGCATGCAAGTAGGAGCGTAGTACTTTCTCATTATAGGTTTCAATTATCTAATGGTAAACAATGTTTAGTATCTTTTTATATGATAATTTGCTATTGTTATATTATTTTTGATGAGGTATTGCCTCAAATCCTTTGCATATTTTTAACTGAGTAATTTGTTTTCTTGTTGTTTAGCGTTCTTTGTGTATTTTGAAAACAAGTCTTCTACCAATTACATGTTCTGCAAGTATATTTTTTGAGTCTGTGGTGACTTCCTTTTGATTCTCTCAACAGTGTCCTTGGCACAGCAGAAGTTTTTAATTTCAGTAAAGTCCAACGTATCATTTTTTACATGGATAATCCTCCTTGTGTTGTATTATTTTATATATGTTAAAGTATTTTCTATATTAGCAAACATTTCTCCTGTAAATAGAAATAATTTTATTTCTTTTTGGCCAAATTTTATGCCCTTTATTATTTTTTCTTCCTTTATTGCACTGGCTAGGACTTCTGGTATAATGTTGAGTAAAAGTGGTGAGAGCTGTTAATTTCATCAAGTAAAATTTTTTAAAAATATATTTTATTGATTATACCATTACAGTTGTTCTATTCCCCCCTTCAATCCCCTACACCCGCACCTTCCCTCCCCCACCATTCTCCCCCCCTTAGTTTATAACCACGTGTCTCAAGTTCTTTGGATTCTATATTTCCCCCACTATTCTTGCCCTCCCCCCTATCTATTTTCTACCTACCATCTATGCTATTTTCTGTGCCTTCTCCCCCCTTCTCCCCCTCCCACCCCCCTGTTTCTAACCCTCCATGTGTTCTTCATTTCTATGGTTCCACTCCTGATCTAGCTGTCCTCTTGGTTTGCTTTTGTTTTAGGTGTGGTTGTTAATAACTGTGTGTTTGCTGTCCTTTCACTGTTAATATTTTTTATCTTCTTTTTCTTATATAAGTCCCTTTAGCATTTCATATAATAAGGGCTTGGTGATGATGAACTCCTTGAACTTGACCTTATCTGAGAAGCACTTTATCTGTCCTTCCATTCTAAATGAAAGTTTTGCTGGATAAAGCAATCTTGGCTGTAGGTCTTTGGATTTCATGACTTGGAATACTTCTTTCCAGCCCCTTCTTGCCTGTAAGGTCTCTTTTGAGAAATCCGCTGACAGTCTGATGGGTACTCCTTTGTAGGTGACTGTCCCCTTATCCCTTGCTGCTTCTAGGATTCTCTCCTTCATTTTGGTCTTGGCTAATGTAATTATGATGTGCCTTGGTGTGTTCCTTCTTGGGTCCAACTTCTTTGGCACTCTCTGAGCTTCCTGGATTTCCTGGAAGTCTATTTCCTTTGCCAGACTGGGGAAGTTCTCCTTTATTATTTGTTCAAATACGTTTTCCACTTGTGGCTGTTTCTTTCCCCCTTCTGGTACCCCTATAATTCGGATGTTGGAACGTTTAAAGATGTCCTGGAGGTTCCTAAGCCTCTCCTCATTTTTTTGAATTCTCATTTCTTCATTCCTTTCTGGTGGGATGTTTTGTTCTTCCTTCTGATCCATTCATTCCATTGATTTGAGTCCCAGTTTCCTTTGCATCACTGTTGGTTTCCTGTGCATTTCCCTTCATTTCAATTAGTTTAGCCTTCATATGTTCCTATAATTTGTGACTTTGTTCCTCTAATTTGTGACTATAATCTACCAGTTCTGTGAGCATCCTGATAAATAGTGTTCTGAATTGTGCTTCTGAGAGGCTGGCAATTTCTCAGTCACTTAGAGTTATTGGCTCTGGGACTTTGAGTTCTTCTTGCGCCATCTTTCGGGTTGTTCATGCCTGTTCCATAGCAGGATCAGAGCCCTAAAATGTTCACTAGAACAGGGCAACTAAGTCACTGGGTTGTGACGTTGTATGTGGGGGTGGGGTCAAAGAGGGACAATGGCTCTCACTGGTATTGCAGGGCAACTAAGTCGCTGGGTTGTGACACTGTATGTGGGGGCGGGGTCAAAGAGGGACTCTGGCGTCCAGTCTGCCGCCTGCCGCCCTGGCCTTCACCGGTGCCTAAGGGCAACTAAGTCGCTGGGTTGTGACGCTGTATGTGGGGGCGGGGTCAAAGAGGGACTATGGGGTCCTATCTGCCGCCTGCTGCCACGGCCCTCACCGGTGCAGCAGTTGCTGCCGTCACTGGGCCCACGCGCTTCGTCCCACTGCACGCGAGTGTGCCACCGCTGTCAGCCCTCGCCCCCTGGGGCCTGCGTGGTCTGTCTCACTGTGCGCGAATATGCGCCTGCGGTCTGCCCTGCACCCCAACTGGTTCCCTGCCCAACCCTGCTCTCTGCTGGCTCCGCCCCTCTTACAGTCCCCGTTGAACGGTTAGATGTAGTAGGACTTCCGTAGAATTCAATTTTCTGTCCTTTGGTTGTGTGTTTGTTTCTCCAAACCTTTGTTGTATTCAAACTTGGTTGTGGGAGAAGGCACAGTGTTTCCACCTATGCCTCCATCTTGGCGGAAGTCCTCCATCAGGTAAAATTTTAGTCCTGGCTGGTGTAGCTCAGTGGATTGAGCGCGGGCCTGCGAACCAGACAATTGCGGTTCGATTCCCAGTCAGGGCACATGCCTGGGTTGCAGGCCAGTTCCCAGTAGGGGACTCACCAGAGGCAACCATACATTGATATTTCTCTCACTCTCTCCTTCCCTTCCCCTCTAAACATAAGTAAATAAAATCTTTTTTTAAAAGTAAAATTTTAATTATAGATATTTATTAAATATATTTTAATTTAGATATTTTATATAATTTCTATTTTTCTGTTGAAATTTTCTATTTATTTATTATTGGCACATTTCCCTTATATAGTTGAACATAGTTATAATAGTAGCTTTAAACTTCCTACCTACCTAATACAACATCTGTATTATCTTGAGGTTAATTTACATTGATTGCTTTTTTAAATATGGATCATATTTTTATATTTCTTTGTATAAAAATATAAATTTTTATACAAATTTTTTGTATAAAAATTTTCTTTGTATGTTCAGTTATTTAGAATATAGCCTGGACATTGTCAATGATATGGATAGCGACTCCGAATTCCTCTGAAAGGGTTTATTATTTTGTCTTAGAGGACAGTTAACCTAGGTGAACCCATACTGTATACCCTGTGTCCTCTGTGGTGATTTGCAGCCAAAATCACTGAGCATTTATTTCAACTTTAGTTGTGATCCTTGGAGTCTGAAACATATAAAGTCTGTCTGGAAAAAATTCAACCATTGTTAATTTAACAAGAATGGTTTGTGTGACACTGATATAATCTGGTAGTTAAGGAGAAGTGGACTAGAATGCACATAAGTGAACAAGAATGGCCTCACTGTACTAGTCAGTGGGGATGGTAGACACTGTTGAGTGACCATTTGTACTGTGTGGTCTTTGCATTCAAAATGACTGAGTGGGTAGAGCAACAAATCTGCATCAGATTTTGTGTTAAGCTTGAATATTCCTCCACAGAAACTATTCAGATGATTCAGAAGTCCACAGCTATTGGCTACTGGTGACTGGCAGCTTCATTACAATAATGTGTCCACTCATGTACCATGTCTCCTGCAGTTTTTTTTGCAAAACATCAAATCTCCTAGGTGACTCAGGCCCTCTAACAGCCCAGATTACTCACCTTGTGACTTCTGACTTTTCCCAAAACTAAAATTGTCTTTGAAAGGGAAGAGATTTTAAATTGTCGATGAAATTCAGAGAAATACAATGGGGCAGCTGATGGTGATTGGGAGAACTGTGCAAGGCCCCAAGGTGCCTACTTTGAAGGGGACTGAGGTGTCATTGTCCTATGTACGATGTTTTTGTATCTTGTATCTTCTTCAGTAAATGTCTCTATTTTTCATACTACATGGCTGAATACCTTTTGGACAGACTTTGTATATTTGTAGTTTGGGGACCAGCCAGAGTTTATATGCATATTTTTGGTCTCCTTTCATGCTGTGGCTCTCTCCATTCCTGGATTTTCTCCTTCAATTTCCAGATGCTTTGCATGCCTCAAATTCTATTCTTGGGTACTTTAGCCAATTAGACTATAATTTTTATCATTTTAGTTTTGGCTTTCATATGTAGGTGCTGAATGAGACCTGTCCTGAGACAAAAAGTTATAAAAAATAAGAAATTCACAGGCATCAAAAGCAAAAATTGATAAGTTGGACTACATCATAATTAAAAGTTTTTGTACATCAGCCCTGACTGGTGTGACTCAGTGGGTTGGGCAGCGTCCTGCAAACCAAAAAGTTGCTGGTTTGATTCCAAGCCAGGACACATGCCTGGGTTTTTGGATAGGCCCCTGATTAGGGACATGTGAAAAGCAACCAATCAATGTTTTTTTTTTTGTACATCAATGTTTCTCATCCTCTCTTTCTCCCTCCCTTCACCTCTCTTGAAAAATAAATAAATAAAATCTTTAAAAAATAAATATAAGCATTTGTACATCAAAGAACACAACAGAGTAAAAGACATCCTATAGAATGGGAGAAAATATTTGAAAATAATATATTTTATAATGTTATTATCCAGAATATATGAATAACTCCTAGAACTCAGAAAATCTGATTTAAAAATGGGCAAAGAACTTAAATAAGCATTTCTTCAATAAGCACTTGAATAGAAATATAATACCTTTTCACTTTTGAGGTACTAATGTAAACAATATTGTGTTTTTAATTTCAAATTCCACTTGTTCATTGTTGCTCTACAGGAGAGTGATTGATTTCTGTATGTCAATCTTGTACCCTGCAAACTTCCCATAATTGCTTATTTTTTTCTGGAAGTTTCTAGGTGTGTCCTTTCAGATTTTCTATGTAAGCAATCTGTTACTTACTGTAAGCAAAACTACCTCCACAAACAGAGGTAGTTTTGTTTCTTTCTTTCCCAATCTGCATATCTTTTGTTTTATTTTCTTCTTTTATTGCTTTAGCTAGAACTTTTATTATCATGTTGAAAAGCAGTAACAAGAAAAAACATTTCTGCCTTGTTCCTGATTTTAGCAGGAAAACTTGTAGTTTTCCACCATTAAATGGATGTTAGCTAAAGAATTTTTGGAGATGTCCTTCATCAAATTTAGGGAGCTTTCTTCCATGCTTAGTTTATTGAGATTTTTATCATTGATAACTGTTAATTTTATAAAATGTTATTAATGCATCTTTTGATATGATCATATAATTTTTCTTCTTTAACTTGTTGATGTGATGAATTACATTAATTTACTTTTGAATATTGAATCAGCCTGGCATAAATCCCACTTTTCTGTGGTATATAATTCTTTGTATATACTGTTAGATTCAATTTGTTAATATACTTTTGAGAATTTGTGTATCTAGGTACATGAGACATGTTGTCTGAAGTTTTCTTTTCCTACCATCTCTTTGGTTTTTGTGTCAGGGTAATGCTGCCTTCACAGAATAAATTGGGAAGTATTCTCTCTGCTTCTGTTTTCTGAAAGAGATTATAGTAAATCAGTACAATTTCTTCCTTAAATCTTTGGAAGAATTCACTTGGTGTCTTTTGTTATGGAAGGTTATTAGTTATTTTTCCTTTATAGGTGTAGGCCCATTCAGATTGTCTATTTCTTTTGTGTGAATTTTCACAGATTATGTCTTTTAAGAAATGGCCCATTTCATCTAGGTTATCACATTTGTGGACATAGAGTTGTTCTGGTATTCCTTTATTATATTCTTAATGTTTATAAGGTCTGTAGTGATGTCTCCTCTTTCGTTTCTGATATTAATAATTTGAGTTTTCTTTATTCTTTTTCTGAATTCTCCTGGCCAAAAAAATTAATTTTATTGATATTACCAAAGAACCAGCTTTTGCTTTTGTTGTTTTTTTTCTCTTGATTTTCTGTTTCAATTTTACTAATTTTTATTTTTTTAATTATTTATTTTCTTCTATTTACTTTGAATTTAGTTTCATTTTTTCTAGTTTCTTAAAGTGGAAGCTTAGATTACTGATTTTAGATCTTTCTTTTTTTCTAATATATGCATTCACAGCTGTATATACATTTTCCTTTAAGTACCACTTTTGTTGCATCACACAAATTTTGATAAATTGTATCTTAATTTAGTTCTAATATTTCCTGAAAATTTTCTCTTAAAATTTCTCCCTTGATTCTTGTGTTTTTTAGAAGTATGCTGTTTGATCTCCAAGTATTTGGGGATTTTCCACCTATCTTTCTGCTATTGATTTCTAGTTTAATTTTATTGTGGCCTGAGAGCAGACATTTTATGATTTCTATTCTTTTAAATTTCAGATGTGTTTTGTGGCCCAGAATGCAGTCCATGTTAATGAATATTCCATGAGAGCTTGAAAAGAATATATATGCTGCTACTGTCAGATGAAATAGTAGATAGATGTCAATCATATCCAGTACCATTGAGTTCTATATGTCCTTACTGATTTTTTGTCTGCTGGATCAGTCCATTTCTGACAGAGGAGTGTTGAAGTTCTCAGCTCTAATATGAGTTTATTTATTTGTCTTTAAGGTTTTTATCAATTTTTGTCTCACATAGTTTAACATTCTGTTGTTATGTTCATGCACATTAAGGATTGTTAAATCTTCTTGGAGAACTGACCTCTTTACCATTCATTAGTAAAGCCCCTCTTTATCCCTGATAATCTTCCTTGCTCTAAAGTCTGCTCTGTCTGAAATTAATATAGCTACTTCCACTTTCTTTTGATTTGTGTTAGCATGGTATATCTTCCTTCATCCCTTTACTTTTAATCTATATGTGTGTATATTTAAAATAGTTTTCTTATAGGTAATATATGATTGGGTCTTCTTTTTAATCATCACCTGAGGATAGGTTTTTATTGATTTGAGAGAGAGTAAGAGAGAAACATCAATATACGAGAAACATTGATCAGCTGCTTCCTGTACACATCCTGACTGGGGATCAAACCTGCAACCCAGGTATGTGCCAAGTAGGAACTGACCTCACAGCCTTTCGGTGTACGGGACAAGGCTCCAACTAACTGAGCCACCAGGCCAAGGCATATGACTGGATCTTTTTTTACACTCTTAAAATTTGATCTTTTAATTGGTGTATTTAGACCATTGATATCTAAAATGATTATTGATAGAGTTGGGTGAATATTAAGCATATATGTTACTCTTTTCTATTCATCATCTTTGTTCTTTGTTTCTATTTTTGTCTTCCATTAATTTTTTAATTTTTTGTGTTTTTTTTAATTGTTTGATGTGGTACAAAACACAAAGCATGAAATTTACTCTCTTAATAAAATTTTAAGTGTATACTATAATAATGTTAACTATATGCACGTTATTGTACAGCAGATCTCTAGAACTTTTTTGTTTGCATGATTGGAAACCATATGTCCATTGAACAGCAACTTCCAATTTCTCTTCCCACCCCAACTCCTGGCAACCCCCCTTTCATTTTCTGCTTTTATGGGTTTAATAACTTTAGACACCTTATATAAGTGGGATTGTGCAGTATTTATTCTTCTGTGATAAGCTTATTTCACTAAGCTAATGTCTCCATGTTCATCAATGTTTAGCATATGATGAGATTACCCCTTTTTTATGAGGCTGCCTAATATTACATTGTATGTATATACCACATTTTCTTTATGCATTCATCTGTTGATGGATGTTTTAGGTTGTTTCCCTGGTTTGCCTGTTGTAAGTAATGCTGCATTAAACATTGGAATGCAAGTATCTCTTCAAAACTCTGCTTTCAATTCCTTTGAGTAAATACACAGAAGTAGGATTGATGGATAATATAATTATATTTTTTATTTTAATTTTTTTGCAATGCCATTTTCTTTTCTTTTCCTCTTTTTAAAAAAAGTCCTGATCTGGAACCAATTGGATGTTTCTCTTGCAAATCAATGTTCCTCTCTCTCTCTTTCTCCCTCCCTTCACCTCTCTCTAAAAATAAATAAAAATTACAAAAAATGGTTGTTTCCCCCTCTTCCTGTCATAAGCATGAGGAGATTTTTCTCTGATAGTGACTGTGAGAACCCAGTTGAGATTCTGGAAGTAAAACTGACAGAAGTGTGCCCTGAGTTTTGAATTCTCAGACTTGCTCATCCTGAGCCTCCAGCAATTGGTCAGTTATAGTTTGGGTTTTCTTACCCTGGTACTGGGATCCACAGAGGTTTCTGCTGGTGGTTTTTGCTCCAGTAAGTTGTGATTTTCTGTATTCCACTGCTTGTCACTCCAATTTGGGGGGCCGTAGTTTATCTTGTGACTTCACTTCTCTGATGGATCTAAGATTTATTGAATTTTCAGTTTGTTCATGTCTCTACTTATTGTCAGAATGAAGTAATGACTTCCAAGCTTTTTCTGTGCCAGGTCAGATACCAGAAGTCACTGATACCCTTTCCATTCTTGGTTTGCACAAAGATCTTGTTCATGGTCTCCTTTGATCCTTGTAGTAGCTTGAGCAAAGATTCTTTATTTCTGCCGTATATTAGGTAGTAAATGAAGTGAAAGTATCATACTGTAAGAGGGTGCAGGCAGGGGGCCCCCAAAAGAAGGATTTGTAATGGAGTCCAGAACTCAGGGTGTCCAGGAAGTATTAAAATTATGGGATGTCCTCACACCCACAAGCCTGAGCTGTGGGGTCGAATACATGGAGCAGGGCCACTGAGTTGTTTTGCATAGCAACAGTTTTGCAGATAACCTCTAGAACGGTCATTTAACATATCTATAATCTTTAACTGGTTTCATAGATATGTTAAATAGCCATGGCCAGGTTTTGAGCCAGGGAGAGGGGAGTGACTTGTACCCAAGATGTTATTGGGAGGCAACTGCCCTCCCTCCCCCACCCTGTTACAGTGCCTGTGTGAGAGCTTGGAGATGGTTGGCTCCGCACCATGGGGCCACTCCTGCCCAGACTCACTATGGCAGCCCAGTACAGCTGGAAGGATATGAGAGTGCGGACGAGTGTAACCGATTGTGGGAGGAGTCGGAAATGGGGCTGCAGAGGAAGATTGGCGCGGGGATTTAAACTCAGACGTGGCAGCCATTGAAGAGAGAACCATGAACTTTTGGCAGAGTGGTGACCCCCACAGTCTTGGTGAGGGAGAACCACGTGGCTTTGGCCAGAGTGGGGGACTGCTCCCCTCCACCGCTGCATCCATGAGAAGAATCATCATGCAGTTTTAGCAGAGAACCCCCACCGGACTTTGTCAGAGAACCGCCACACAACTTTAGCAAAGAATCACCATGCAGCTTTCTATTTCTTTTCCTGAGATACGGTACCCTAGGCTTGGCAAAGGGGGGAAGGAAGGACTGTTTGTGTGTTTGTGGGTATTTTAAGGGACTTTGGGATTTTGATCAAGACATTAAGTCGTTAGGTCTGTATAAATCGAATAAATAATTCCTTTCACCAGTCTCTAACATGGAGAGCTATAATTCTTTGGCAATGGGAAAGGCAAACCTAGTACAGGGGGACCCCCTTCCCTGGCAGCCAATCAGGGAAAACCACGGGAGACCACATGTGCAGTACCTTTACAGCTACTTATCACAGTAAAAGCCTGCCAAAACTAGCCAGGAAGGATCCTCCCTATAAGAATAGAGTCCCTCCAGTCCCTGAGGTCAGTCTCTGCTTGGAGTTGGCCTGCTCCCATGTTCTCTGCTATAAACTCTGGGTGTTCGGTTCAAAAGTTCACAAAAAGTGGCTAAAATCAGTGCAACATACCTCAGTATGCAAAGAAGCAGCTGGGTTAGATGGTGAGATTATAGATGATTCTTCTCCCCAACCCAAATATTCTTTTTTTTAAATATAGTTTATTGATTATACCATTACAGTTGTTCTATTCCCCCCTTCATTCCCCTCCACCCTCACACTCCCTCCCCCACCCTTCTCCCCCCTTAGTTTATAACCACGTGTCTCAAGTTCTTTGGATTCTATATTTCCCCCACTATTCTTGCCCTCCCCCCTATCTATTTTCTACCTACCATCTATGCTATTTTCTGTGCCTTCTCCTCCCTTCTCCTCCTCCCACCCCCCTGTTTCTAACCCTCCATGTGTTCTTCATTTCTATGGTTCCACTCCTGATCTGGCTGTCCTCTTGGTTTGCTTTTGTTTTAGGTGTGGTTGTTAATAACTGTGTGTTTGCTACCCTTTCACTGTTGATATTTTTCATCATCTCTTTCTTATATAAGTCCCCTCAGCATTTCATACAATAAGGGCTTGCCGATGATGAACTCCCTGAACTTGACCCCGTCTGAGAAGCACTCCATCCGTCCCTCCACTCCAAATGAAAGTTCTGCTGGATAAAGCAATCCTGGCTGTAGGTCTTTGGATTTCATGACTTGGAATACTTCTTTCCAGCCCCTTCTTGCCTGTAAGGTCTCTTTTGAGAAATCTGCTGACAGTCTGATGGGTACTCCTTTGTAGGTGACTGTCCCCTTATCCCTTGCTGCTTCTAGGATTCTCTCCTTCATTTTAGTCTTGGCTAATGTAATTATGATGTGCCTTGGTGTGTTCCTTCTTGGGTCCAACTTCTTTGGGACTCTCTGAGCTTCCTGGACTTCCTGGAAGTCTATTTCCTTTGCCAGACTGGGGAAGTTCTCCTTCATTATTTGTTCAAATACATTTTCCACTCGTGGCTGTTTCTTTCCCCCTTCTGGTACCCCTATAATCCGGATGTTGGAACATTTAAAGATGTCCTGGAGGTTCCTAAGCCTCTCCTCATTTTTTTGAATTCTTGTTTCTTTACTATTTTCTGGTTGGATGTTTCGTTCTTCCTTCTGGTCCACTCCCTTGACTTGACTCCATTTTCCCCTTGACTTTCTCCCTTGACTCCATTTTCCCCTCCATCGCTATTGGCTTCCTGGACATCTCCCTTCATTTCAATTAGTTTAGCCTTCATATGTTCCTCTAATTTGTGACTAAGTTCCTCTAATTTGTGACTGTACTCTACCAATTCTGTGATCATCCTGATAAATAGTGTTTTAAATTGGGCTTCTCAGAGGCTGGCAATCTGTTGGTCGCTTAGAGTTATTGGCTCTGGGACTTTGAGTTCTTGCACCATCTTTTGGGCTGTTCGTGCCTGTTAAGTAGCAGGAACGGAGCCCTAGGTTTTCACCAGAGCAGGGCAACTCAGTCGCTGGGTTGTGACGTTGTATGTGGGGGCGGGGTCAAAGAGGGACAATGGCTTCCCTCCGGCGCCCGCCTCCGCGACCCCCACCAGCATCGCAGCCACCACCGTCACCAGGGCCATGCACCCCGCTCCACTACATGCGAGTGTGCCACCGCTGTCAGCCCTCCACCACTGGGTTCGCCCCCTGGGGCCTGCGTGGTCCGTCTCACTGCGCGCGAATGTGCGCCCTTGGTCAGTCGGCCCCGCACCCCGACTAGGTCCGGGCTGCCTGCGCTCCTAGGTCTGTCCTTCCCGACCCTGCTCCGCTGCTGGCTCTGCCTCTCTTACCGTCCCCATTGAACGGTTCGTAGCTGTCGGACTTCCGTATAATTCGGTTTTCTGGTCTCTGGGTGTGTCTTAGTTCTCCAAAACTTTTGTTGTATCCAAACTTGGTTGTTGGAGAAGGCACAGTGTTTCCACCTATACCTCCATCTTGGGGGAAGTCCCCCAAATATTCTTTAAGAATGCTATTATTTACACCCCTGTCCAATAGTAAAGAAAAATGAAATCGGTGGAATCCTGGGGGATTCCTTTCTCCCGATCACAAAGAACCTGGTTACCTGTGCCCACCTGTGACAATATGTCCACAGTCCATGGAGCTCATCACATCACTAATCTGCTTGCCTGGAGGAAATGATCTTAGATAAGTCAGGGGTAGGTTGTTCTTGAGAGAGATTTTGCCCTCCAGAGAACATTTGAAAATGTCACATTTTTGATGTCACAATTGGAAAAGTTGCTATAGGCATCTAGTAGGTAGAGGATACAGTAACCATTCTACTCTGCACAGGACAGTACCTCCCTCATCACCCCCAACCCAAGCACCAAAGAACTACCCAGTTTCAATGTTAATGGCTGAGGTTGAGAAACCCTGTTCTACATTATTAACCCTGAGGTTTGCTTCCCCTACTCTCACTGCATTCCACATCTTTAATACAACCAGGATTGAACCAACTTAATGTCTTGGGTGCTATTTTACAACCTTAAAATTCAACTTTGGATTATTTGTTTGTCTTGTCACCATTATTAGGCTGCTAGTGAAGACTGAGCCAATGTTTTACTGAGTATATATGGCCCACCAGGCAACATGCTCATTCCCTTATCTTGTTGGCTTGCTTCATCTATTCTCATTCAATATGTATGCTTAATATGTACCAAGTACACTACTTTAATATGAAGGAAGAATTGCTATCCCTGTTTTACAGGTGAGGAAGCTAAAGCTCAGAGAGGTTAGAAAATGTATCCCAAATCACACAGCTCAGAACTGGCTTGTCAGTCAGATACATGTGCTGAGAGAAACCACCATAGTCCTTTCTCCTCACGCTTGTGGGTGCTCAGATGCTCTGACTAACTGAGGCTAGGTAGGAGCAACATCTGGCAAAGCTGGAGAAGCCCTGGCAGGGTTGAGGAGGTACATGGGCATGGCAAAAAGAGAAATAGAACCCAATGTTCCAAGTCCCCACCCAGGTGCTTTGCAGGCCTCCCAGAGAGTATGAATGGGTTTTGATGGGGATAATAGTCTCACTCCAAATACACTCACTGTTAGCCTCTCTTATTGAGCAATTCAGCTTTCAAATGCTCAGTACATTAGACCAAAGGATGGGTGTTTTGTCTTCTTTTTCCCCTCCTGCCTTTTTCTTTTTTTAGGAGAAGCAATTTGCTCCTTTCTAATTTAGAATGAGATCTGGCAAGTAAGTGCTTGTTCTCCCTTTTCCCCTTGTTCCCCCACTCCCTCCCTGCCCTTCAGTTAAAAAACGTTGTCGGGGGGACTAAGGGGGAATAAGAACACAGGATCCATGCTAAGCAAAACTATTTGCATAAGCTGTACACTTGGTTCTTAGAGCTGGGGCTGATCTAACCTATGACAAATTCCTCCATCTCGGCTACCTGCCAGCTGCGTTTTCATCGGGGCTGGCAAGACAACTGAAGTCTACATTCTGTACTAATTAACAACCTTCAGGGAGAAGACCACCAATTGCAATGCCAGCACACTTTGCTTGTTAGAGGGGACAGGGGGCCTTGTTGGACAAGGCCCAGACTTTTTTCTTTAGGGTGGGGGAGGGTAAGCAGGCCAGGAGAAATGATGGGTGGACTGGTGTTGGGGTGTGTGCAGTAAACATTCCAGAAAGACAAACTCTAAGTTGTAATCACAATTGGGAAGACATCTGCACATACCAGAACATTGTAGTGAGCCCTGGCTTCTGCAAGGTAACCCTGTAGCAAGTAGGAAAGGAGCCTGGGAGTAAGGGTCTCTCTTTTAGGAACAGAACTGCTGACCCTGAGAGCTGCAGGCAGAGCCTATGCTACAAAGGGCGGCCTTGTCTGAAAACATCATTAGTACCCTCTGCCCACACCCACAGCACAGGTAGTCATCAGTGTTGGTAGCATCATCTTCTGGTACAAAGATCACAGATGTGGCTGGAAGCCACTCTCAGAGAAAAATCTCTCCTCCCCGAGGATTCCACCGATTTCATTTTTCTTTACTATTTGGAGGGGGGTTGTAAATGATAGAGGGAATTCTTAAAGAATATTTGGGTTGGGGAGAAGAATTGTCCATAATCTCACCATCTAACCCAGCTGCTCCTTTGCATACTGAGGTATGTTGCACTGATTTTAGCCACTTTTTGTGAACTCTCATAGCCATCCTTCTTTCCCTTGTTCACCTGGATGGAGAAGGTCTCCAAGCACAACCCATTAAAACCTGAGGGGAACCTAAGACATTATTTCGCCAACCCTCTGGGCCCAAGAATTATTTTTAGAAACTAACCCTTGTGGGTGATGGCACAGTCAGTTTTTAAAGAATGAGAAAGGATCCCCCAGCGTTCTGTCTTACCCACTCATATTATGGAACAGCATAGAGGAGGCATCTCTTTGTGGGGAGGATGTAGGCCACATCCTGGCTGATGCTCCTTCCCTAGGAGCTTCCTGCCACCTGCCCAGCAGTGCCACTCCTTGAGGGAAGTCCAAACCCTTTCTCTTCCAGTTCAGCCCCACAGCACTCCAGTCTCCAAAGTCTCTGACATAGAACTAGTTCTTAGAGGCACATCCGTATGAATTGTGAGAGGTAAAAGAGGGGCCCAAGAGGAGCCTGAGTAGAAAGATGGGGTGCCCCTATGCTCACGCCTAGCCCCTTCAGGCTCCCCAAACCCCCATATCAGCAGCCCATGCTTCATTAAGGGAGCACAATGTGTCCCCATGGTTGCCTGCCAGCCGGGATGTCCTGTGTGACAGCAGATGCAAAGAGAATGAACAGGCGGCTCAAAGAGCTGGGGACAAAAAGAGCACATTGTCCAGAGCTCTGAAAGGGCTGCCTGAGAGGGGACATATGCATCTGAAAAAAATACCCCAGTCGGTCTCCCCCCTGCTGGCCTCAGCCCGCCCTCACCCAAACCTTCCACTGATATTGCACAATGGTGTCCCCAAGCCAGGCTGGGCTAGGCCAGCTCCAGGCTAACAGCAGGCATGGGGCTGGAGGATGACAGTGAAGGTAAGGGTCTCAGAGGCAGAGGTCCCTCTGGGAAATTCTCCACCTGTGTTCCTTGTCTGACATGGAAACACAGAAGACTGGAGCTGAGAGTGTTTGTAGAGATCACCTGGTGCAGCTCACTCGCATTATAGATTAAAAAATTGAGGCCCAGAATACCGCTG
Organism: Sturnira hondurensis; assembly: GCF_014824575.4. Classification (NCBI taxonomy): domain Eukaryota; kingdom Metazoa; phylum Chordata; class Mammalia; order Chiroptera; family Phyllostomidae; genus Sturnira; species Sturnira hondurensis. The sequence goes on from NW_028088140.1 coordinate 8,531,423, forward strand.
GACAGTTGAGGCAGAGGCTGTCGGGGCACCCAGGTCTCCCACCTCCTGGTCTGACATCGAACTAGTTCTGTTTGGAGCCACAGCTATCTATCCAGAGGACGAGGGAATTTCCGAAGGGCTTAGATGTTCTCGCTGAACCTCTCTTCTGCAGCCCTGTTAGGGTATGGAGCCACAACTCAACTTGGGAAGTGATTGTGCCATATCCATCAGAATCCCAGGGCTTGGTTGCACCTGTGAGACCAGGGTTCCAAGCAGGAGTGAAAGCTCACTTACAAACAAGCTGCTACTTTGTGAGAGATGACTGCGCATTTTGCAAAGGAAAAGTACACAGTTGTACAAGTCAAATGTAGAGTCTGAGTCCTCAGTTCTGTTTTGTGAACTTGGGCGATCCATAACACCTCCATTAGCCTCTGCTTCGACCTTAGCACATCAGGGTTAAAGCCAATGGCAATGTCAATATCCTTCCCTGTGCCAATTCTGGTACTAACACTGTGTTAGCAGTATCCACTCTGACTTTCCTGAGGGCCACTGGAAAATCAAATGCAATAACACACATTTGAAAGCTCTTTGTGTGGGATAGAGCACCATACAAATTAGAATATTATATTTACCACTAGAATGTTTGGGGAAGGCTGCCTCAGCTCAGAACCATATTTCTTTCTTTGTAGGATATTTTCTAAGCAGTAATTGCTTCTTGACTTGGACTTTTTGGAGGAGGGGAGGAGAACTCTATGGGAGTCAAGGTTCTTTTTAAAATCGATTGTAACTTTGATAATGTTTCCTTTTAACCACTATAGGCAAAGCAAACTGTCCTAATCAAGAAAGGCGACTGAGGAGGGGTCACTCATCCTTTAGCCTGTCTCCAGTGAATTTTCTGATGTGAGAAAGTTCCTCCTCCACCTGGGGCCACTTCCTCTTTCCTCTCCAGCCCCTCCCAAGGTGGACTTAAGTGGACCCCACAGACTCAGACTGCAGCCCCCGGAGAAATGAGCTCACCGGCTGTATGCTAGCAGATGTGGGGAAGTCTGTGTGGTCTTTCACAACAGCTGTTCAGAATTCTTTCCCCTGAAAGTTTCCATTCTGTATGTGGGGAGGTGGGCAGGGGGGAAGGGCAAGCCAGCAGGCAAGGAAAGAATGTCGGCTCTCCACCCTGTTTTGGAACTGTTTTGTTTCTTTGAGATCTCAATGTTTCAGAGACATTGTACATGCTGGAAGATGTCATAAATGAGTTTGTTTTGTTCCAGATGTATGACACCAGGATCTCCAACTAGGATTATACACATTATGTTGCCATGCCAACACACACACACACACAATCACACACTCGCGTGCATTGCTATTCCAAATTGTGCTTGGCACTGGGGAGAAACAAGGGACGTAGGAAGAATAATTTTTTTCCTTTTGAAGGAATTTCCCATTGTGAAGTCACGTAACATATTCCTGAATCAATGAGAGGCCTGGTAAATGTAACAGTGCCCAGAACCTGAAGAAACAGAGTTCCCTTTGGAAGTGGCTGGTCAAAAGAGGTTTTGTGGTGGAGATGAGTCTTGAGTTGGCTGGGAAGGAGACAATAACTTGGTCAGAACCGCAAAGGCTAGGTACCCTAAACAGGGTGAAAGGGGGCCAAGTGTGCAGAGGTGTGATAATGCCTCTCCCCCCCCCCCCGCCATGCATCCTACATATGTCCAGCAGTCTGCTTAAAAATCCCTAGAGTTGGAAAGGCCAATGGACATTCAGCTGGTCTATCCCTATCTCCAAACAGGATCATGATCAAATCGTCCCATCTTGTTTGTAAACCTTACCCAAGGAAAAATTCTAGAATCTCTGGGAAGTTNTAACATATTCCTGAATCAATGAGAGGCCTGGTAAATGTAACAGTGCCCAGAACCTGAAGGAACAGAGTTCCCTTTGGAAGTGGCTGGTCAAAAGAGGTTTTGTGGTGGAGATGAGTCTTGAGTTGGCTGGGAAGGAGACAATAACTTGGTCAGAACCACAAAGGCTAGGTACCCTAAACAGGGTACAGAGTGTGCAGAGGTGTGATAATTTGGTANTACGTATGTCCAGCAGTCTGCTTAAAAATCCCTAGAGTTGGAAAGGCCAATGGACATTCAGCTGGTCTATCCCTATCTCCAAACAGGATCATGATCAAATCGTCCCATCTTGTTTGTAAACCTTACCCAAGGAAAAATTCTAGAATCTCTGGGAAGTTGTTCCAGAGCTTTCTGACCGTAGTTGTTGACAACTCTGTCCTCATATTTACTCTTAATCCCTTTGGAAGCCTGGCATTCACAACCTCAAAAACAAGTTTTAAACTTATAGAACACATTGCCCAAAAGACAAATTGGAGGCTGAAAGGGCCTCCTCACTCAATATTGTTGGACACCTGCAGTGTTCCTGGCTAGATGTCGGACCCCAAACATCCAGAGATAAGTTAGGATTTCCTTGCCTTCAAGATGTTCACAGTGTAGTAATTGAAGTTTAAAGTCTATATTATACAGTATAGGCAAAAATAATCTCACAAGAAAGTTACTAACTCTGCTTTAAGGTTGGGGGGCAATCAGGAAAGCTTTGCAGAGGAGGTTATGGTTCAACTGGACTTTGAAGGATGAATAGGAGTTTTCCAGGTAGACAAGGGAGGAACCAGCATTCCGGGCTCAGGGATCAGAAGGTGTGAAAGCAGAACGGGCAAATGAACAACCCCTCTTCCTTTCTCCAGGATCTTACTCTCAAAGCCAATTAGCATTTAATTAAAAAAATAAATAATAAGAGAGTGGACATGTAAATAGTCTAGCACTATTTGAAACCTTATAGGTACAAGTATCCAAAGGGTCTTTTATTAATTGGTTGATGTTGTGAATGAACCCTGGGGACTAAGAAGGGTTCCTGGTGGCTAACTGAACTCAAAACAAAACAAAACAAAAGACAACGGCAGCACCTGGCAGCCATTTCTGTACAGGGGCCTCTCAAGCAAACCACACTTTGCAGAGAAGCCTCTGTGCTAACCCTTTCTGCTCCATGCTAGACTGCCTTTGTCACTGCTGCTAAACTGCCTGTCTGCGCTGTTGGTGTGCTGTCTGAGCCAGCCCTTATAAAGAAGTTCCTGGAGTCCTATATCTACCAATAGGGCTGAGGGTTTCCCCATCCAATTGGAGCTGTCAGCTCTGGCTGACCAATCAGGGAACAGGGGTGGGGAATTCTGCCCACCTAAGCTGGCTAGAAAAACCAAAACCGTGTGGCCTGAACTGGTGCAGAAGCAGGGCAGGAGATAGTGGATGGTCTTAGAGCAGAGCAGAGCCTGGTGTCAGGGTCACCTGGCTCAGCGGCAGCTCCATGGCCCTGTGGCACTGGAGCACTATGGAGCTGTTCTACTGGGGTGTTGTTTTCACAGCCACACTGTGTAGCACTGTTGGGCTGTTCTGGAACAATGCTGTTTCACATCAATGCCATGTTACCATTGCGCTGTTTGCACTAAAAAGTTTTCTTCTTCACCGCACCTTAAATTGGGGGTTCCTGTTGGCATTTGAATTGGTGCCAACGACCATCAGTTGATAGCGCCCCAGACTGTGTCTAGGACTGATGGTGAGTGTGAAAGTTCCTAGCAGAGTGCCCAGTGTACTGGGGGACCTTTGATCACTCATCATTTGGAGACCAGCCTGAGGAAAGGGATTGCAATGTGAAGTTTTGAAAGCTTTAGCTAACTCCATGAAAGTTGAAATAATAGTAGGAGGGAGTATGGGGCTGATGTGATGAAAGGGAGGCTTGTTTGTCTAGTGTGTGGCCCTTGGTCTGTTCTCAAGTGTTTCTGTTCCATCATCTAAGTCCATTTTCCCTGCCTCACTGGGCTGTAAGAGCGGTACAACACAATGACAGTAATGCAACCGCAACGGTGACACCGGAAACAGACTATGAACCTGACTCTGCTTTTAGCACTTCTTGTGTACTCACTCAATCCTCATGATTCTGTGGGCTAAGTGTGATAATTATCCCTCTTTTATTGGAAAAAGGGAAACTGAGGAGTAGAGTCAAGCCACTGGCCCAGGGTCACATAGCTGAAGGTGATCAGAGCTGGGGTGGAGCGGGGATGGAGCGGCTGCCGAGCCTGGGACCTCAGTCACAACGCTCTGGGTTTTCTTCCATTGATGCAGAGTCAACTAGAAGCCTACCCCTGTCCCTCAGTGCCCATCTACTGAGTTTCAATAATGAGACTCATTGTTGGTATTAACACTGCATTTCAGAGGTTCCTTCCTAGCCTCCCATCTTCACTTTTGCTTGATCTTGGTACAGTGCGGTGGTGATGGGGAAGGGGAGGGCTGGGTCATACAGCTGAGAGGAAAAATGATGTCAGATCGAGGATGGGGTAGTATCCTATATTGCCTGATGATTTAAAAGGGGTTCTGGGCATCCCCGCCTCCTGTACAGTCTTTTTATTTTACTGAGGGGATTATATAAACTTCCCCTTGATCCTCCACTTTACCTCTCCAAAACCCTCAGGAAAGATATCGCATTATGTAGATGAGAAACTCAGGCCCTGGGACACAGATTCACATACCACTCATAGGACCCTGAAAACTTGAGGGCACAACAGTTCAGAAACTCCTATTTCATAATCTGACCATCAGCCACAGAACTCATGCCGCCAGCCTGAGACCAGACTAGGAAGGGTGGTTGATAGCCACATGCCACACAGGCCTCCATTTCCCATTCATGCTGGGCAGACAGACTTCACCCATCTACCTGGGCGGCAATCCCACTGAGGTTGGGTATTGCCTCAGAAAATTTCTCGGCTTAGTGCTTCATGTAGTAACTACATCTTTATTTGGCCACGAGATAAAACCCCTCTGACCTCCCTGGACCAGCCACTAGCTGTTCAAAGGCCTTATTGGAATCTCGAGTTCCCTCCTAGATGTGTCCAGAGAGAGCTGGATATTTTTTCACCTCAGGCTGTTGGGTTAACTAGTGTTTCTTTCCTCTTTTATAGGACTAGGGCAGGAGAAGTAAAAATCTAAGCAATGGCCTTACATTAGGTTAAATAAACAGAATTTTATTGTGTGCCAGACCCTATTAAACATCAGATCTAACTATCCCTAAAGCTGCTGCTTAAGATTGTGCAGGGTATATTTGCACTGCAATGTGAATAGCAGCCCAGGGTGTTGAGCAGTGCACATCCTGTATGATGGTCTCCTGATACCTTCATCCCTCCCTTAGGCAGCTCACAGTCTAGTTGGGAAAAATGATATTTAAACAACCATAATGCATTCTCATCAATACTGTCACTGAAGGCACATCCAAAGAGCACAAAGAGAGAGGAAGCCAGTATCTCTCTACTTGGGAGCTGGGGAAGTCTTCACAATACAAGAGCCCTTAAAGTTAAGCATTGAACAATGACTAGGAGTTCCCTGAGGAGAGCAGGAAAGAAGGGGCATTCTGGGCAGAGAGGCCGAAATATGCAAAGGTGTAAGTGCATGGTGAACAGTGCATTATGTGTGCAGGGAGAAAAGGAGGTGTGGGGCTGGTGGAAATCAGCCGGGGTGCCTGCAGTCAGGCCAGGCCCCTCCCAAGAATCTTCTTGTCTGCCACTTGGGCTTTCTGGGAAGAAAAGTTCCTCAGAGACAAGCATGTCCAATGCAGAGAGGAGATGGAGAGGTTTATTTTTTAAAGGCAAAAACCCCAAGCCTCAGTCCCACAGTACATCAGTGTGTAGAGGTAAGAGCCACAATTCATGGCCTGTTTGCATGGGCCAGAAAAGGGGGGCTTTCTGGGAGTGAGGTGAGAGAAAGGCTGTTCCCAAAGTCTCCAGTCTCTGTTTGTGCAGACAGCGTGGAATCCTTTCAAGCCATGATCGTGTGGCATCCACAGTTGGCCTCCAGGAAAATCCATGACATGGTGAGAAATGGGCCAGCTTGGTCTGCCAGAGAAGGGGCCAGGCGTACTGGGGCTGTTTGCCCACTCTGGTGGTCAATCCACTCGAGAGGCTATAGATGCTCAAAGTCCTCTTAGCTCAATCTCAAGCTGAATATAAAGACAGCCCCTAGGGGGAAGAGAGGGAAAGGAAAGAGGATTTTTAGGGACCACCTTTTTCTCAAGAAAAATGCTCCAAGGCAAATACACCCATCCGTAAGCAGGGAAATTCCCAGGCACTAGGCCACAGAAGAAAATGTCCAGAACCTCTGTCTAGGGTTCTTCTTTCTCCCGCAGCCCTGAGGGAGAGTGCAGCAAGGACCAGACACCTCAAGCCACAGGGCAAATGCCAGTTTACCATCTGAGCCAATGGTCACATCGAAACCAGATATGGCGTACATGTCTCTGCTTCCATTGTTGTTCTTGCCTGTGAGTAGAATCCAAAGTCCTCACTGTGGCTTCTTTAGATTCATCACTGTTCCCTCCTTTTTACCACAGTTCATCCACACATTATGGGCCTGTTCTTGTTCCCCAAGGGCTACTCACCACCCCCTGAGCTCCCTGGGCTCCAGGGCTGGGCCTCCAGCTGCAAAAGCCCTCCCAGATTCCCCATCTATTGAAAATGCAGTGACCACCAGAGCAGACTCACATATTGCCCATTCTAGTGATAGCTCAGTAAGCCCTGACCCCTTTTGTTGTTCCTTCACATGACTGCATCGTGTATTTCACATCTTATTTTTTAATAAATTAAAAGTTTTTAAAATTACAGTTGACATACAATATTATATTAGTTTCAGGTATACAAAATAGTGACTAGACATTTGTATATTTTATGCAATGATCACCCTGATAAGTCTAGTACCCACCTGGCACCACACATAGTTATTACACTATTATTGACTATATTCCCTATGCTGTACCTCACATCCCTGTGACTGTTTTTATAACTGGAAATTTGTATTTCTTAAGCTCTTCACCCTTTTCACCCAGTCCCCCAACCCATCTATTTATTCTCTGTATCCACGAATTTGCTTCTGTTTTGTTTCTAAAATAAAATTCAATTTATAAAATAATATTATGGGTGGGTGTGTAGTTTCCATTGGATTCCAGACTTCTTAGGCGCAGAAACTAATCTCCCACAGTGCCCTGTGTTAGTGTCTTCCAGTCCCTGACCATGTGCCTGCTGGAAGAAAAGAAGGAGGAAAGAAGGGGGACAGGAACTTGTGTATCTTTTTGAAGGCTACTCTGTTAACGAGGTGCTTTCTTATCCTTAAAGACAGACCTCACAAATACTGCCTTCTTATGTGGCTGTAATAAAATTCTGTCTGAAGGAGAAATCACGTCAGCTGGATGCTTCCACAAAGATATTTATGTGTGATGTGGCATCACTTATTTGGATACATGAAGAATGTGAGATACTTTTAAGAAAACATATCTATATTTTTGTAAACAAAGATTTTTCAAGCATCTATGTTGTGTCAGGCACTACACTATAAAGGGACTCAAACATGGGAGCAAAGTAGGCTCAAAGTCTGTAGAAAAAGTAAATATATGAGCCAAACCATAAAATGCAAGGTCAAAATCCTTATATGTGGTGAGAGATGAGTGAAAAGGGAGGATTCAGCCCAGCTTGTGGAGACGTGAAAGCAGTGTCATTCTGCCTTGAAGGTCTGGGGAGGAGTCGTAAATCTGCTTGTTCATTGCCAAAGAATACTTGCTGTGGAAACTAGAGAGTGTCTTAGATTCAGTCTCAGTGATAAAGTGTCTCTAAACTGGGTCAGATACAAAAAACAAAGGACAGAAGATACCATAAATAAGGAATTTATGGGGCAGAAGGTGTCCGCTCAAGCATTTAGAGGCTCTCGGCCAAGGAGAGGGAACTGGAAATGTAATTATCTGATGAGAGGTTTTAGAAGACTTCACAACCAATAAGTCAATTAATTGTTTAGTACAGCACTTCTTGCTCCTTTGTAGCATATTACAATTACATCCACCTTGATTTCTCCAATTTCAGTCTCTCCCTGGCCTATCTACCCTCCATAGTATTGCAAGGTGCATCTTCCTGGGATGATGCTTTGATCATGTTACTCCCCCTCTTACAACTTCTAACAGCTCCAAAGAAAAAGAAGAGAAGTAAAATTTCAATGGGCTTCAATGTCATTTTAGAGGCAGTCTGTTTTAACAGGTTCTGAGTCTGAGGCCTGCACCGTTAGTGAGTTGTTCCCATATGGCTTACGTCTTCTACCAAGGAAGTATATTCTCTCTGGACAACAGCCTTCCTGAGGCATTCTTGTAGCCTTCAGCTCAGAGTCTACCACATAACAGGTGTTCTAGAAATCATGGGAAGGTGACCTGTATATTCTGGGCAAAGGTAGCTGGTCCAGTGGAGTGCTGGGTGTGGTGGGAGAGAGAGCAGAATTGGACATTACTCAGAATTCGTTTAGAAAGTCTGTCAGAGGAGACAAAATAAACACATGCAGCAAGTGAGAATGATAGATCTGCGCTCTTCAGGGTGCAGCTCCTAAAAGCAACACGAGCACAGACAAGGGAAAGAGGCCCCGGGCAGTTGAATTATATGTCCTTATATAATGTCATCAATATGGCTGAACTCTTTCTTCATGGTGCTTGGGTTATTTCTTATCTTTGCAGAAGTAAGTGGCCAGCAAACCAGAGCAATGGTGAAGATGACAATAATAACAAGAAATGTATTACTACTTATGACAATAATAACTAACATTTATTGAGGTGCTACTATGTGTCATATACTATTCTTAGGATTTCATATATTAACTTATTTAATTCTCAGAGCAACCCAATGATTGATATCAGAGAAAGGTTGAAGTTGAGGAAATCAATTTGGAAGTTATTGCAATGTGCTATATAACCCAACAAGATAATGTTATTCACTGGTTTTACAAAGGTGGAAACTGAGAACAGAAAAGTTAGGTAAGATTCTACCCTATCTGGAGTGATAAGTTTGAACCTCCCTGTGCACTAAGGAGGTTGAGAAGAGAGAGCTGTGGCCCTAGCCCCTGGGTGTGATCTGCAAAGTACAGAATGGGATTTTAGAACAAATAGGGAAATTCTTGGTGTTTTCAGCAATATCTTCTCTTCCAGGTGGCTGCTGTTTCTTAATTAGCCTTCCATGAGCTTTTTGGCTCTGTATTAGCTTGCTTTCTCACCTGCGTGGGAGAGCGGCTTTCCCTTTGTCCGTTCTGCTTTAACATGCTTCCACCACCCTCTGCCCCCACAGAAATCCCAGATGCCTCAGAATGGCATACCGGCATCCCATTACCCTCTCGGCCCTTGCCCCTGGCGTGATGGACTCTCCTCTACCCTAGGACGTTCTTTTTTCCCCTTTTTCTTCTCCTCCTTTTCTTCATCCTGTGAGGTATGGAACTACTGAGTACTCTATCTATTTTTACAGATAGATTTTTAAAACAGGCACACAGAGCGTTACAGTTTAGTGTAACCCCATGGGGCCAGTGCTTTGGAGGACTCACAACAACTAAGTTTTGTGCCATCTCTGACTTACTGTGTGACCTTGGAGCCAGCCACTTGCCCTCTCTGTGTCTCAGTCCCCTGTGGTGGGATCATAATATCTACCGTCAAGCAGTGCTCAGAGCATGAATGAATTATTATCCTGAATGCCCTCTGAGCTTCTGGGACAAAGGTGCTATGTTAATACACAGTATCCCTCTTCTTCTTCTTCTCATTAGTATTATTCAAACCCAGATGGCATTATTATTGTTGTTGATTGACAGCCCTGCATAGCCTCATTCATGGGTGTCAGAGAGCCAGGCGGTAGTTAACACAAGCAAAAACCATGTTTAAAACAAAGCCCAAGGAACACTCCAATAGTGTGTGCCTTGGGTTGCTATTAAAGCCAGAGCAGCTGCGGTGGCAACACCGAGGGACAGGGCAAGGAAATGCATCCCCGAGCACAAAGAGGGGAAAGTGGGTCTTGACACTGATCATATAATCGTGCTGGGCTTTTATAGACACTGGGAGGCCTCAAACAGAATAAATGCTTGAACTTTATCCACGGTTTACAGGCAGCGGCTGTAAAGGTCTTTGTTGCTGTTGCTGCCATATTAATGACCCAGCTTGGGGCGCTGCCGCCGCCGCCGCCGGCCGCTTCTTCCAAAGAAAACAAATCAAAGTGAGTAACTCGATGTCCAGCAATGAGTTTTCCATTATATAAAAATAAGTATAAATCTTCCCCAGTTGAGCAGACGTCTGTGAAGAAGGAGGCTGGTGAAGGGGTCAAGGTGGCTAGACATTTTGAACCCCTGAACCAGCGCATCAAAAAGAGGCTCCTTCTCTATGTTAATTACAAAATAAACAGATAAAAATAAACGGCGGTACTGCTGGCTCTGTGGACAGTGTCTGCACCAAAGGAGAGAGGGTGAGTGGGCCGCTGAGAGGGAATGGGGTCCTTTGATCTGGTTTTCCACCCTTCCTAGGCTGATAAAACCCCATGAGTAATTGACCCTCCATAAGCAGGGACATTAATGGTCAGCTACAGGTCATGCCTTGTAACATTAGAGAAGTTTTCATCAAATTGATATCTTTTACAGATGCAATTTAGTATCTTGGCACTTTTAAAGAATAGTTGTCCATTAATGTTCTGATTGTCTTAACACAACCTGGGTAGGAGTTCTTGGTAAGCGTTCAGAAACTTAAAAGTGGAGGCAGCACACCTTGTTGAGGGAATTGGACAAATGGTTGAATAGCCTGGGCTCTTAGGATGTGGAAAAATGGATGACTTTGGGTAGTTGGGCTGGGGAGAGTTGAGCATGTGAAATAAGGCAGGTGGATGCAGAGAAGGAGAAGAAAGTGGGGACAATGGAGTGGGAAAGAAGACTGGAAGAGCTTGTTCCTGGTGGTGAGGTGACAGTTTGGGTGTAGTAAAGGGAGTGACAGGAACAAAGTATCAAGGGGAAAATGCAAGACATCTGGAGGTGAGGGAAGTGGGGCCTGGAGGGGGAGGCAGGTGATTCCCAAGTGGTGCTGGCTATGGGGGCTGAGACCTCCACCCAACTCCACCTGCATTCTTCAGATGCACCAGACATAACCCATCAGGCTGCCTAAATGTAGTGCTTTTTCTCCCCCCAAATAGAAGTCACCCACCCAGCAGAAGTAACTGTGTTTCTTCTACCCAAACACCTTGTTTTCTTCTCTATATTTTATCATACTTCTCTTCCACACAGACCTCTTTCCTTCACCGGATTGCTCCTGACTACCTCTTTTCGGCCACCAGTCACCATTAATTAGTTCATCCATTCCCTCATGGTGGATCTCCTTCTACACTATCCAGAAACCATACAAGACATTCTAGATGCCACTAGGTAGAGTTTCTGTCCTGAAGCAGCCCCCTTCCCAGCATCAGATACCAGCTGGTGGTGAGCTAAGTAGAAGTACAGAAGGGAGCAGTATGCCCAGGTCAGCTTAGGCGGGGTTGGCAAGAGATCATGGTGTGTGTGGTCAGGGTAGTAACAGTAAAGAAGGATTCCAGAAGAGAGTGGTTGAGCTGAAATATGAAAACCATACAGGAATTAGATGAAGAAGAAGGGAGAAGGACCTGACATCAAGAGGAGATACCATGTTAAAAGCACAGAAGTCAGACTGATGAAAGAGAAAAGACCAAGTGAGAGCCAAAGCAAAAGCAAAGCAGGCAAGGAAGTCAGGCTCTGGGTGACAGGCTGCCTCAAGAGGCTGGAGCAGAGAATGCAAGAGAGGTGAAATGGAGAGAGGCAGGGGCCAGATCACAAAAGGTCTGATATGCCACAATGAGGGGTTCAGACTCAATATTGAAGGTGCAGGTATCCACTAAAAAGTTTAAAGTGTGAGATGGGTTGGGGACAAGATCAAATTAAAGAGAGATCACTCTAGTTGCAAGATGGTGAGGTGTGAGGTGGAGAGACCAGTTGCTTAGGAGGCTATTGGCATCTCCAGGGCAAGAGACAACCTGCCTTGAGCTAAGTGAGAAGGGAAACGAGAATACAGATTATGTAAGAAGGTGGAACCATCTAAAGAGCAAGACATAGGAAAAGCAAGGAGTGTACACCTCCCAGAATTCTAGCAAGCCTATTATGTTCCCTCCTTCCGCTCACTCCTTCCATAGCTCCTTTCCTTGAAGGAGGTACTTCAAACTCTTCTCCCTCAAACTCCCTTTCCTTTCATCCATGCATTTGTTCAAGCCTACCCCTCATACCTTCCTCACACACATACAGCATCATGATTCCTCCTAACAAGTGCTCTTCTCCAATATCCTAAAATTCCTTCTCCTCCTTCTTTATTCTCTCTTTATTCCACCTTCTTTATTCTCTCTTTTTCCCAATTCCATGCTTTCCCCAGCTTGACACCACAGCAGAGGATAAACTGGCGCCCAGCCTCTTGCCTCAAGGGCTGCTTAGAAGAAAGAGTCAAAGGACTTTCCTGGGAGGTGGGATGAGGGAGATCAGGGCTTGGGGAGGAGAGGAAAGCACAGAGATGGGATCCAGGGTAAACTTAAGACAGAAATAAAGTTAAGTTGTATTAGTTCATTGGTAACAAATTCAATCTGGTCCAGGGAGATTTTCACATTGCATAGTCCTAAATTTGAGGGGTTTTTTTTTTAGTATGGGAAAGAACCTAATTCTTTTTTTATTTTATATTGAACTTTTATATTTGAGTTTATTCTTTATTTAACTTTTAAAACACTACTCTAATTAAGTATTAAAACAAAAACAATAGCAACAGTGAGCATATTATGATCATAGTCCTTCACTCATTTACTACTGTATATAACATGCCAGCAGTGAGTGTTATTCTCTGGTCCCTTTGAGAGGTCTGACACTGAACACCAGCCGTAGGATGATGTTCATCTTTTTTTTTTAAGATTTTATTTATTTATCTTTTAGAGAGGAAGGGAAGGAAAGAAGGAGAGAAATATCAATGTATGGTTGCCTCTCATGAGTCCCCTGCTGGGAACTGGCCTGCAACCGAGGCATGTGCCCTGACTGGGAATCGAACCGTGATTGTGTGGTTCGCAGGCCTGAGCTCAATCCACTGAGCGATGATGTTCATCTTGCTAATGTGCATCTCCATTGTAATGGCACTGTGTTTCTCAATCTGGATCAAAGCCCACCAGTTTTACAGGGTCCATTTCATCAGTCACTTCTACTTCCTTCCTCTCAGGTAGGAGTTTTTCCAGCAAAGAGCTTTTACCAGAAGAGAGTAAGCCATTCTCAGGAAAGTTTACCTTAAATTCAATAATTAGGCAATCTTTTTTCACATTGTTTATGATAATTTGACATGCCTTCATTTAGCACACTTGATATCTCCTTTCTTGACTATGGTTCATTTGTCAAGAATAGCTATTTGCTTTTGGAAGCCACATAATGCTTCAATCAGCTATGTGCCCATACACATGAAAAGGTTTTTTTTCTCATTGAGTGAAAACAGCATGGTCCTTCTGATCTAAAATAATGATAATATCTCCTGTTGGCAGTCCTTTTTCTTGATCTCCTTCACCACAAAGTATTTTCTTCTGGCCATCTTTCATGGCATTGTCAATATGAAGTTAGAGAATCTTCCTTTCTCAAACTATCTTTCTTCCATGGCAGCTCTTATATCCATCTGTATGACTGATCTGTTCCCCATAGCCCTGGCACTCCATGCACACAGATTGAATTCACTGAACCATTCCAGGTCCTACCTGATGAATTATTATTTGCATCCCAGCACCTTGGCAATGGAGACAGCACTCTACTGCTCCTTTCTTACCACCTCAGCCTTCACATTTGGCAAAAATCATGCTCTTTTGCAGAGCTAGTTTTCTTGTTGCACCATTATATAAATTGTCTAAGGTTACTGAGAACTGATGCACATTTTTACCTCTCTCTTCTCTCTGCATCCTTTCTTCTCCTTCAAAAAATGTGTCAAAGATATTCCTAGGGTAGCCGTCACCTGCTCCGCCTTCTTTAATTGCCTGTTCTCTTCCTTTGTCATGTAAAATTCCCTTTTCTTTACATCAGAGAGCACTTCGTAAGCTGTTCAAGAGCACTGAGAAAGAGAACTGAGAAATCTGTGTAAGCTTCCCTTCTTCATTTAGATTCTTATGAGGGTGGTGCTTCAAGGCGAGCTTCCTGCAAGCCGTTTTCAATTCTTCCTGGGTGGTATGGGGTTTGACCTCCAAAACATCACAGTAAATGGTTTCTTTTACCTTTTTTGACAGCCGATGAGCAGGCTGAGGATGGTGTGAGGGAGCAGGAAAGATCACATTTAGTGAGCAACCTAATCCCTAAGAGAATGAGAAGCTTCCTTCTTCCTGTTACTTCTCCACTGTAAGGAGTAGGAGCAGAGACTCCTGACTTTAGACATTTCATAAAGACAACGGAGGCTTCAGAGGAAACATGAGGAGTCAATTTTGTGATTTCCATATTAACAAATCCCCAATAGTTTATTTATCATCTGCTAATGTTCTGCTTGTCAATTTCACATACATCATATTTTCTCTAACCCTCACATCAACCTTATGAAGTAATTATAATTCCACTTTAGAGATGAAGAAACTGGGGGCTAAGAAACACCCAGGTCTGCATGAGTCCTCAGCCTTTCCCACTCTGCCATGTTCCCCCCGCCCCCGTCCACTGTCAAGTTAATGCTGTTTAAAAATAGAAGTTAAACATAGTAAGCCACATTAGCCAGAATTCCATGTCTCCAAAAATGTCAGAAATTCATCTCATTCTCTGAATTTTGCTTTGAAACAGATAATTGAAAATGTTTCTTACAGAATTTTGATACTTTTTTTCCCAGATGAAATATTTGATGTCCTGAGAGGTTTTTGGTTTGTTATTTTTTTGTTCTTGAAGGCAGTATTAAATAAAATTTTTCACTAACCTAACTTTCAGCCCTTTCCCAAGACAGCTCCTCAAGAGAGCCAATTTTTGGAGGGATATGTTGGAATTATTTCCCAGGACCTTCAAAAAGGGCAGAAGTTCTGGAAGAAAATTGTTTACACACTGCATGGATGGGGATGAGAAGCAGGCTTGGTGGGCAGTAGTAGCTGGAGGTGTAAATAGGCAAGGGAATCCAGAGTGGTGATGCAGAAGGTGAAAGACAAATGGGGTGCTGCTGTTATTGAACAGCAGGCTAGGGTCCTGCTACCCGCCGCCACCCTCTAGGCAAAATTCCAGAGGCAAAGGTTTGGTGATAAAGGAAAGGAGTCTTTATTCAATACCTTCACAATTTTGGAGTAACAGCTTTCCACAAGAATTAGGTAGTCACCTAGGCCTATCAATTAAGGCTAAACTCTAACACCCGAGTTCTCTTAGCATTCCCCTGTTTATTTTAATTATCTTATTTCTATAGGGTTGGTTTACAAACTCAAACAACATAAGATACAAAAGCTGCACAGTTTTGGAAGAATGGCGGGCTCTGCCTTACAACCTGTCCCCTCTAGAACACGCAAAGAAGAATAACCCTGCCACCCTCTGCCACGCCAGCCTGACCCTAGGCTGCACCTGGAGTTTCTTCCCATCCAAAATACTGTCTGTGGGGAAATGCTGCCTGCTGCAGCACCATCATCCAGGCATCCTTGAGGAGGAAAAATTTTCCTCACTTTTCTTCAAATTTTCTCGCTGGCCTGAGAGCCAGAGAGAGCCTGCCCCACCTGTTGAGAGCCCTTCTTTTATTTCAAGCTTTCTTGTTCATACAGTGGCCCCTTCTTACTTCTTGTCAGTGACCTGATCAGATCTCTCTGTATCACTGCTGTAACAAAGATATTAAAATATGAGAGGAGCTTTGGGACAGTAGACGACAGAAGCTAGAAGGACCTTGATAAGATTCATAAAAATGTAAAGGGTCTTAAAGAAGACTGTCGGCAGAAACTTAATGTCCTCAAAAAAAGCTATCTGTCAAAGATTAAAGAAAAGTGAGGGAAGTTTTACTGGTAACTAAAGGAGAAAAGGCTCCACTATGCAGTGAGAAAGTTTAGCAGCACTCTTGCCTGCAATAATGTGAAAAATAGAAAATGCACCTCATGAACTGGGTGGTTTAGCTAAGGAGATTTTCAGGCAGGGTTAAAGGCTACCCTAGCTCATTTTTGCTGCTTAAATTAAAAGGTGAGCAGACAAGAATAAACTCAAGAAAAAAAGTTAAATATGAAAAAGAATTTCCTGAGTTTGAAAATCCCCTGTCTATACAGATAGAAAGAAATGTTAAAGTAAGAACAGCTTACAGACAAAAATAAAATTTGGGGAATGGTCATGAAACGTGGTATAAAGATGAAACTGAGAGTGTGATTACAAAATTCTTTATTAAGGTTTTGAAAGGATTTAAAGTAATGCCTTAAAGAACTATTCACTCAAAACAAAAAAAAACAAGTGAACAAACAAAAAAACAGGTCTTTTGAGAATCCTTGGCAGCTTCAGCAGAAGCCTGAGGTAGATGGTAATTTATCATAAAGAAATTTATAGATGTGGCTCCTCCCCATCCCCATTGGCATGAACCACAGTATGATTCATAGGAGGCTGTCAGAAGTTTTAAGAGAATTGTATAATCAGAAACACAGCTGGCTTGGATTAAAGAGACAGACAGAGAAGGTGCAAAAAAGAAAAAAAAGTCTTTGATTTCCCAAACTTTGTACACCAAAAAAAGGAAGAATGACACAGAGAGTAGAACCCAAAGCCACAGTGAATAATTCTCATGGCCTGATCTCTGATCAAAAAGCTGACCTCCTGTGCCCTGCCAGGTTTCAGGCCGGTCTTGGAATTGCTGTATGCCTGCTGTTTTCCCCATTTCTGAATGGGCGTGTCTATAGCAGTTATTGTGTGTTGGTTGTTCCATCAATACCTGTTAGGTTTGTGTTGGGGAGGGGGATGGGGCATGGGAGTGGGGAGAAAGATAACTTGCCTCTTTTTTAAAAATTTTTTATTTAACTCTTGTTCAAGTACACTTTTCTTTCTTGTATTCCCAGCCCTGCCCCCGCCAGTGCTCCTCACCTCCCTCCCATTTCCCCCCCCCACCTATTGTCCATGTGCCCTTTATACTTGTTCATGTGAGTCCTTCCCCTTTTCCCCTGCGATTCTCTCCTCTCTCCCCTCTGGACCCTGTCAGCACTTTCTGTATTACAGTGTCTTTGGTTACATTTTGCTTGCTTGTTTGTTTTGTTGTTTAGAATCCTGTTAAAGGTGAGATCATATGGTATTTGTCTTTCACCGCCTGGCTTGTTTCACTCAGCATAATGCTTTCCAGTTCCATCCATGATGTTGCAAAGGGTAGGAGCTCCTTCTTCCTTTCTGCAGCATAGAATTCCATTGTGAAAATGTACCATAGCTTTTTGATCCAGCCATTTACCGATGGGCATCTAGGTTGCTTCCAACTCTTGGCTATTGTAAATTGTGCTGCTATGAACATTGGGGTGCATAGGTTCTTT